>NC_022009.1:120389587-120397763 GCF_000317375.1 Microtus ochrogaster
TTATTGCCTGAATATATTGTATATAGTTGTTATAATTATTGTATATAATTTTTCTTACATTAGTTATAGCCTTCTTTTTTATTTTAGACAAAAAAAAGGGGGGGAAAGGCAGTGGCATTTCATTTGTATTTCAATATATAAAGCTTGCCTGAGGATCGGAAAAGTAAAACAGCCTTACAGACCAGGCAGCATTGACACACACCTTTAATCTCAGTAGCCATAGGAACAAGGTGGTAGTGGTGCTCACCCTTAATCCCAGAACTAGAGAGGATTATGAAATGGGAGGACACAACTCTCAATCTCATTATGAGATTCCTGGAGGCAGGATTGTCATTTTCAGACTGAGGTCAAGGTAAGAGCCAATGGCTGGCTGCTTTGCTTTTCTGGCCTTTAGGTTGAAGCCGGGTTTCTGTTTCTGAGTTTTTATTAATCGTGCTTCACACAAATGCCTCTCTTTATGGCTCTGCTTCATGGCTGACAAAAGGTGTGTTAGCTCTCAGTTTGACTCTGCACCCAAACCATCTGCCTTCAGCCCTCTTACAATTGTTTTCTAAGTCTCTTCAGGACAGCAGACGACCATCTCCCAATTCAGCTCAGAGGATCAAGTAAACCTCTCCCCGCCATACATAACCCTAGGAGCCCTTCTTCAGTGCACCCAGAACTAGCCCTTGCAACAACGACTCTCCTCAGCAGAAAATAACTATAAAACCCCTGCCCTGCATTTTTTCTATAGCCTTAGAGTCAGTCCGGAATGGCAGTTTTCTCCTGAAAGACTACAGTTCCCAGCTTCCCTTGCTGGGCTTCCACCCACCCATCTTCTTCCGTAGGCTTCTTAACCATCTGCACAAAACGCATCCTTGCTGTGAGTAAACATGATCCCACCTGAAGTGAGACCAAGCCTCTCTTTCCACCCTCCGTCTCTCCGCAGCTGCCTTAAATAGTAGAACAATGACAAACAGGGGGTTTTCTTTAAAATTCCCTCCGAGGACAGTTTGCCTTATTTAGGCTGTTAGATTTCTGAGGCAGCTCAAAAGCAACTGAAGGCAGCAAAGATACAGGAGCCCGACCTTCAACATACCAATCACCCAGAGAAAAAAGATGTCTGCGACCCTTTATAGGCGGTGGGTGAGGGGCATGTAGAAATGGCTGGGCACTTAGACCCTGTGCCCCTCCTGCAGCCTCTTTGCTAAAGGCTAGACAGGCTGACCCAGCAGGCATTCCTTTCTCGATCTTCGAGGCCCTGTTGGCCCCTGCATCCCCAGCTAGTTCAGACTGAATGGGTAACACCCTCCCCCGCATTCCTTGAACCCAGATGCAATTAGAGTACAATTGAGTGCAAAATGCCAATGCCTGCTGGTTATTTGGGGAGGAGAAGCTTATTGCACCGTTCAGAGTTGGGTGTGTGCAACTTATAACAGTGGAAGTCCTCGGTCGCTAGGTGCATTGTTAAGGGAGGAGGGTGTGCCTTCGGGGTTAATTCTAGTGTGAGTCTAGTCTGCCACGTGCAGTTGGAAGGATGACTTATATATGAAGCCCAAACCAAACGACATCCCAGGTTGCTAAGCTCTTCTATGCTTGCCTGCATCACCATTTTCTGCATCCCTTTCGTCTGAGGCTACACGTTGATCTCCCCAGCAATGTCTTTTTAAAGGATTTTTGCGACTCCTTCCCCGAACCATGACATTTTCCACTGGAAGTGTTTGCTCTGGTACCCACTCCCTCAGACTTCCTGTCCCCGTGGCTGGATGCAATTGTTGGCATTTGCTCTGCCTGAGACTTGGGAACCTTGCATGCTAACTAACTGCACAGCAGCCTTGCGGAGAAAATGGGGTGGGGGGGGAGGGTCATCTGTCCTCGGAGGGGAGAAGAAATAATACAAAGACTCGTTCACAAAACCCAACTGTGAATTCCCTGCTCAGAAATAAGGAAAGCAGCCAGACTGGCCCCGGGTGGAGCCACGGGGAAATGGAAGCAGCTATTTTTAGCACAAATGCCTGACATTTAAAGGAGCTGCAAGTGGAGAGCGAAGTTGGGGGGCTGGGGGGGACAAGTGTGGGGGACAACTGCCTCCAATTAGATAGGTATGCCCTGAAACGCAACGACTCAGAAATAGCTTCCTGCAGCCTGATCAGCTTCTGTTGCCATAGAAATGGTGGCAGCTACAGAGCTGAGATTCTAACCCGGTTGTTTCACGACTGGTCAGGATTGAAATGGAACCGTGTTTCTATCCCACACTCCCGGTTTTCAGGTACCCGCTTTAAGCTGGTACCCGCATTAAGCTTCCGCCACAAAGCAGACTAAGCTGTTGGGGCCTAGCCGCTGCAAGGCCACTGTGTCCCTTCCCAGTTATGTTAGTTTCCTTTGTGTGTCTGCCACCTGGACACCTGAAACAGCTACTCATATAGAAAACCATATTTTGGCTCACAGGCTTAAAGGGCCAGTCCACCCTAGCAGAAAAGGCTGTAGACAGAGCCCAGAAAACAAAAAGGAAAGGGACAGAGATGTGTCCTAGCAAACTCCTTCCTCACAACCGGCCGACTCCCTCCCTCCCTGTCACCATCCAATACTGCCATCATGTTATGAATACATCAAAGGATTAATTCGCTAATTAGTGCAGAGAACCCTTATGATCTAATTAGCTCTGGCAATACGATTCCAGACACACCCAGGGCCATGCATCACTAACCTAGGCACTTCTCGACTGGTTGATTTGGCAAAGAACTAACTACTATGCAACCATGCCAAAAAGGTGGAAGAAATCCAGGGCACAGCACCACAACCAGAAGGAATTCTGTGTACCTCTCCCACAGGTAAAGAACATTCTGTATCGCTTTCAAGTGTGCTTCCCTAACTACAAAAGAGTTCACAGAAACGCAAGAGGCTTGACAAGCTACTTCATAGGTTTTTTACTAACCTGTGAATCTATCCTATCCACATATGATTGTTATTGCTTATGATAGGCGGGCCTCCATGGCTAGGTGGGGAAAAGAACAAACAGAATTCCGCGACACCTGATGAAGATTTAAAAGAGAAAGACCTACTAGTATTATCTCGGGAGATCAGTGACCCCCAGAACACATTTCATTTGCTGGGGACTCTGCATGCTGAAACAAAACCAGGGCTGTGGCCTCGAAGTCTGATTTTAATTCCGTTTCCGCCACTGTCCTAGCACCCACAGACTGCAGCTCATATAGGAGAGGCACTGAATTTGAGAGTTAGAAGACTAGCCTTAATACTAGGAGTGGGACGAAGCACATAGTGTCTGTGGAAAGAATCCCATGGGGATCTGATTAAACGGACAATGGAAGCCAGGGGTGGTGCCTGAAACCTCAGCAATTGGAAGGCAGAAGCAGGTGGATTTCTTCAAATTCAAAACCAGCCCGGTCTATGTAGTAAGTTCCAGGCTAACCAGGGCTACATAGTGAGATTTTGTTTAACAAATTAGAGAAAATAAAGAAGTGTCAAAGCCATGTGCAAAGCTAATCCTTTGTTACGTAGCTGAACTTGACTTTCCTCTCACACCCCCTTCCGTAGGACATAAAAGTTCCAGTCTGAGAGACATGAGCTGTGTCTTTTAAGGTGAGGGCCAAGCTGTTCTAACAAAGAACCCAACTGTGAGCTGAAGTTTCCAGAACAAGCCACACCTCTAATAAAGATTCCACAAGGTTAGTTGATTAATTAAAGCTGATGATTATGACGAGTTGGGATAATGCAGATCCAGAACCGAGCTACGGTACTCTCTCTTTAATCAACTTCATAGCCATGTATTGGCCTATGTCTGGCAGACCATCCTTCCCACTATCAGGAAAAACCTTTGGCAGGTTTGTCTGGCCTACCGTTCTTTCCATCTGTAAACCTTTGGGATGTGTCAGCAAGCCGGTAGCATCCACCAGCCCAAGAGCTTAGAATGCCATTTGGAAACATCTGAAACCAGCATCAGAGGTTTTCATGCTCTGCTGCAATCCACCACCTTGGTGCTCTTGTAAATGCACTTGAAAAATGCCTAGATCTATGACTTCCTTTTGTCCTGGGCCTATAAAAGTTCACATAACCACTTCTATGTAGGAATATGATTTGGGTGGTCAATCGAAGTTCATGTTTTTGAGCCTCAATCACTCATATTTGTCTCAAGATAGATTATCCCTTATCCCTCTTGAGGCGAGAGCTATATTTTGTGAGATGAGTCACTGGTTGGTGTCATGTGACAGTATGGGCCCTTTGTGTAAAACAGTCAATGCTGTCTCCTCTGGTTGGCAGGTTCTTTCTGGGCTTGGACCTCACTTTGATCTGGTCAACAATCCAGTTATGGTACTGTAAGATGGCTGGTGGATATCTTCTCATTTTTTTCAGAACATTGCTCTCCAAGCATTAGGTAAATGCAAATGTTTATTTGATAACATGTAACTCTTTTCTTCAATCATCTCCCCCAGATCTAATTATGAATTTCTGTCTGTGACCTCCCACGTGAATTGCAACCCTGTCTCTTTTAGTTTAGAAATTCTGTGAGCAACAGATCATGAAGATGCCAAAGAGGTGCTTTTTCCTCCAGCACAGCAAGGTGGAGGTGTTGGGAAACCCCCAGGACATGCAGTGGCACATTCCAATCTCTATTTGTTGAATAGAGAAGCCAGTTGCTGTATTCCTCAGGCCCTGACTTCTGGCAAGTTTTTCACCAGTTGGAGCACTTCAGGGTTCCCCCCTGTTTGTTTGGAGACTCTTTTGAGCTGTTTGGGCTCGGCTGAAACATTTACACCATTACACATTTATATGACAAGCCTTGTTGATGTGAAAGACCTTTTGACCAAGTATAGCATTTTGTTACTCGCTATATGACAAGGAAGCCTGAAGTATGTTGGTCATACAGGGCTCTTCTGAGCCACGGGGTTCTGGTGACCATTTGAGATATGGATAGGGAAAGGCATTAATGTTTCTGTTGTAAATTGCTTAGCCAACAAAAATGCTGTATGTGACATTTTGCTGTCCTCTAGAGAAATTCTGGCTGACTAGTCTTTTATAAATTTACTGTAACTTATCTAAGTATATTCTGAATTAATGTAATTGCTTTTGTATCATTTTGTATCTAGAGAGCATTAGGCAAAAGTTAATATGCCCCTTGGGTTTATTACTGAGTAGCAAACCTCTTGCCATTTCATTGGCATGCAGAACGTGTGTGTGTGTGTGTGTGTGTGTGTGTGTGTGTGTGTGTGTGTGTGTGATAATAACTGTGAGTGTTGGGAGATGGCTTTCAGACTACATGAATATATATGAGATATTGCCTCTGTTTTTTCTCTCTTCCTTTGAAATGATAAACTAAAATTCAAGCACTGACTATAAATTTGGGTCTGAAGAAAAATTGCTTATGCAAGAACTCTATCTCAATCATGCCTAATTAGAATGTAAATATACAGAAATGCTAATTTTGAGAGCCCTGGTAGAATGGTTTTGGGCTGGTGTTTATGAATGGCAACTGGTGGGATGGTTTGGCTCTGACACTTCCAAATGTTAATTCTGAAAACTGAGGCTGAGAAAAAAAAAACTTGCTATAGGATTTCTAAGATATAAAATGATTTGCAACAAAAATCTAAAAGGTTAATTTGTCAGGCATTCAGTGTCTCTTCAACTATGTATGTGTTAAAGGAGCTGATAAATCTTACATAAATCTATATGTCTTATAAATGTAGGTATTTCAATCTTTCAAAACTTATTAAAAATGACATTTTCATTGTATTAAATATTATTCATAAAACATTAAAACATTTTAAATACAGGATTAAAAGATAGCTCAGCTTCTAAAGCAAATGTTTTAAAGAGATCATAAACATATAAAATGCTTACTGAAAGCACAGTTAATTTATATAAAACAACATTCTCTGAATTCATAAGATAAATTCGTGTTGTATTACAAAATTTTATATTGGCTATTTAATCATAAGTGTATGTGTGCAGGCAAGTGGGTGTGGGTGTGTCTGCCTAAACCCGTGCACCTGAAGGTCAGATACAGGACCTAAACCCCTGCACCTGAAGGTCAGATACAGGACCTAAACCCCTGCACCTGAAGGTCAGATACAGGACTTCCACTTTTGCTCTCAACTTGATTTATTTTTTGAGACAGGGTCTCTCAGTGAATCTGGACCTTCCCATTTTGCACAGGTTAGCTGGACCTGCCTTTTCCCTTCTCCCCAACTCTGAACTAAAGACTCACATCACCATGCCTAACACATATGTGGATGCTGGGAATCAAAATTCCCATCTTCAGGTTTGTGCAGCAAGCACTTTACCCGTGATCTCAGCCATCATTCCTCCAACCGTGAGCCAAAACAAACCCTTCCTCTCTCAAGATGCTCCTGGCAGGCTGTTTGTTAAGGCCGAATGACAAGTTACTAGTACAAATCTTCATTGCCAGCTTGACTCTATTTAAGATACACAGCTGCATGTTTCTGTGACATGCCTTTATGTCTTGGTCAATGCTCTATTGCTGCAAAGAGACATCATGACCACTGCAACTCTTATAAAGGAAAGCACTTAATTGGGGCTGGTTTACAGTTTCATAGGTTTAGTCCATTGTCAACATGGCAGGGAGTGTGGTAGCACAGGAGCAGACATGGTGCTGTAAAAGTAGCTGAGAATTCTTCGTCAGACATCAGGAAGAGAATGATTCTGGGACTTTAAAACTTTCTGGTTTTAAGCTTTTGAAACCACCAAGCCCACCAACCTCTGTGACACACACTTCTTCCAACAAGGCTATAGGTACTCAAATGAGGTCAAAAATATGAGGCCTATGAAGGGCCATTCTTATTCAAACCCCCACATTCCAGCCACTGGCTCCCATAGGCTTATAGTCATATCTTAATGCAAAAACACATTCAGTCCAACTTCAAAAGGCTCCATAGTCTTAACAGTCTCGACACTATTTAAAAGTCCAAAGTTCAAAGTCTCTTCTGAGACCCAAGGCAATCTCTTAACTGCAACCCCATGGAAAATTGAAATCAAAAAGCAAATCGCATCTTTCCAGCATACAATGGCACAGGACATACATTTCCATTCCCAAGGGGGAAAGGGGACTATGCTAAGAAATACAAGACCAAAGCAAGACAAAAAACCAACACGGCAAACTCCAAACTGAATCTCCATGTCTACTGTGCTCTTCAGTTTTCCTGACTGAGGCATGCTTCTTTCTCCTGGGATGACTCCACGCCAGGTCTACAGCTTTTCAGGGCAGCTATCCCATGACTCTGACTTCTCCAGCATCTTGGAGAACCCACCGTAATTCAGGCTTCACTTTCACAGCTTCACGCAATAGCCTGGCTGGGCCACCATGCATGGACACCCGCGCAGGGAGATTCTGGAAACCCTTTCTAATATCCTCTATACAAGAAGCATGTGGCTGAAGCTGCTGAGTTCTGCTGCTTATGGAAGCTGGAACTTAGCCCCTCATTCAGTTGCATTTTCATCTGTTTTTGATGGTTTCCTTCGCTGCTTAAGCTTTTGTAGAGTTCCTTTTCACAAGGTGGAAGCTTAGCTGGGTGGAGCCTTCCCCTGAGGCCACCTCCCTTTATTCCATTTAACATAAACTTTTTCTTTCAATTTTTTTTATCTCCTTGAGCACAAGACTTAGCTCCGTTACAGTTTCTGGTGCTCCTTTTCTCCTCAAACTGTACATTTTGTAATTTTTCTAGCTCAGATTGCTCTTTTTTTTTTCATTATAGATCTGCATAGGACTGGGCACTAACGACTACACAACACAATCAATACTAGGCTGTCTTGAAATCTCCTCTGCCAATGCCATTAATCCAAAAATCTTTAATTTAGCCTCAGACGGGTCTTTAGGACAAAGACAAAGCAGCCACATTCTTTGCAAAAATATCACAAGAATGGTCTCTAAGCCACTTACTAATATTTGTCCCCACTGAAACTTCTTGAGCTGGGTCCCCACAGTTCAAATTGCCCTCAGCACCATCTTCTATGCTTCTACAAGATTGAGCATTAAGTCCCATTTAAAGCACTCAACTGTTTTCCTAAACCAAAGTATGGAAGTCCATATTCTACCAACAAGCAGCATGGTCAGACCTGTAATAACAATATCCTGCTCCCTCATAACAACTTCTGTCTTGGTCACTGTTCTATTGCTGTGAAGAGACACCGTGACCACAGCAAATCCTATAAAAGAAACCATTGA
>NC_022009.1:120398047-120401237 GCF_000317375.1 Microtus ochrogaster
CTGGGACTGAATTGAACTTTTGAAACCACAAAGCCCACCCTACCCCCCAGTAGCACACTTCCTCTAACAAGGCCAGACATACTCTAAGGTCAGAAATACATATATTCCTAAGCATAGAAATATATGTGCCTACGGGGATCATTCAGGCCAGCCCTACATGTGGACAAGAGCATCCCGTAGACCAGAGTGCTAAACTGAGCAAAAGAGAAAGCCAGCATTTGTGTCTCTGGTTTCTGACTTCAGACGCAGTGACCAGTCACCTTACATTCCTACTGCAATGATGAATTACAACCTCAAACCTTTAGCCAAAATAAAGCCTTCTTCTTTTATGTTATTTTTTGGTGGAGCATTTTATCACAGCAATGAGAAAAGTAACACATATCAAATAACAGTCCCAGTGTGAGCATCCCAGTTTGGACATAGCACTCATGAATGTAGGTGCATTTAATCATCTTGCAACATAGTCCCTTATGCCATTAACACTCTTCAAAGCAATGCTGAGTTGATCAGATTTGAATAGCTTGGAAAGAGAAACAGAATGGTGGAGTAGACAGGCCCCAAAAGTTCATATCCCCTGGGTTATAAGAGCTGTTGGGTTATTGTTACATTTGTAAAGAAGGCTGGGAAGAAGATCTTATGAGCCAGATAGACTCTACCATACTAAACTCTGGTGTGATAGATAACAGAAACGCAGCAGACAATTGGTCGTCTCCACCAGAGCTCCCCTCTCTGGACAGCTCGCATCCCTGTGCCTTTTCTATCCCCAAGGAAAATACCACCTCCCTTCAAAGAAGAAATGGAAAACCCCACACAATGACTCAATGCAACCCAAACTGCAGAAGTTATCAAAAAAAGGTGTTCTTTGGGTATATTTGTGATTCAGGGGCTCAGCAAACTGAAGGTTACTTAAAATTGCCCAGTGGCCCTGCTTTACTTCATACTGCACCTTTGTGCAGTGATGGAGCAGGAATAAGATGTGCACCATGAGACTCCCTCATAGAAAAGCTAAAGATGGAAAGCACAGAGATTGCTAGGGCAAGGGGATCACCAGTCCTGCTAGGCAAGACATTGTATAGATATTCTGTCAGTAAGAAACTTAGCTGCCGGGATTTGCTCCGTGGAAATAGATAGCTCTTGTATTCTGCACAGGTCCAGATTTGCACAGGAGAAGGTAATGTACGTCTATTGCCACCAGGGCCACATCTGAGGTAAGGGTGAAAATTTTGGTACTTGCTCTGGGTTAAATAATGGAGCTGTTGCAAGCTAGGGAAGGCAACAAAATATTTCTCTCCAAAATATAAAGTTTTGAGCTGTTGAGTTGGAGACAATCCAGTGCAGAGTTCCTCACCTTCTCTCTGTTTACCTGAAAGCAGGCAAGGAATCCAAAAACAAAACAAAGCAAAAACAACTAGCCCCCGCCATCACCTCCACTCTTCTCCCACCTGAAAATTGAGTATGGATTCTTCACACCGCTGTGCACCAGCTCTCAAGAAATGGCCATAGAAGAATCTGCAAGCAGAATCTCTTCCCATGAATTCTCCTTCCCAGAGCGGACCCTTTTTCTTTAGCAGGTCACGCCCCTAAAATTTAGTTTTCTATCTTGTCCTGTCCCTATGTCATTAAAGATGACTCTTCTGCCAGATGTGCCTTAAGCACGTAAACCTGCTTCTTTATCTCTTGTCCACCAGTCTTTTATTACAGAAGTCAGTGCTAATATTTGGAACTTACGTGTCCCCTAAAAACCCATGTGCTAAAGAGTTGGACCACAGTGGGAGGCAATGGAAACTTTGAGTGGTGAGGTCACGAGGTCACTGAAGGCATAGGTCACTGGGGACACAGGTCACTGGGGCATAGGCCACTAGGGGCATGCGCTTGAAGAGGAGGGTGGTGGTACCTTGGCCCACTCATCTTTTCCCTTTTCAACCTCTGATGATGACATGAATAGTGGTGCCCTGCCACCTGCATCTGCCATCGTGTGCTTCTTACTCCAAGCTCAGAGACAAGCATCAACCAACCAAGCACCAATCAGACTGGAACTGATAAAACTATGACTAAATCAAGCTTTTCTCTTTCAATGTTGGCTTATTGTAGGAATTTGCTGAGGTCATGGAAAGCTACCTAACAGTATGTCTCAGATTCATAGTTACGGGATTTGAGGGGGGTGGAAATACATTTCTCTTCTTCCCAGTTTGGCAGTTCTTTGTCCACACAATGTTCTCAAAGTCTGCGTAGGGTCTGGCATCCGCACTCAGCTTCTCTTCCCCAGTCACGTTTCTTTAACCCAGCTTATGCTCAGCCTCTGAGTCCAACCTTAGCCACTTTCCTTCATTTTATATACTTACCCTGTGTAAACCCTCAGACAAAAACAACTTTAAAGAAGAAAGCTTGCTTTTAGTGCTCAGTTCAAAGCATGGTGCGCCATGGAGAAGTCTGCACAGGCACGTGCTTGAAGCCCATGCTGACCCCCCTCTGTAGCCAGCGGGAGAGAACAAAGAAGGCTTGTGCTCAACTCCCTCCCTCCTCTCCCGTATAGGGTCAGCCTGTGAATGGTGCCATCCACGTTTGAGGGTGGGTCTTCTTAACACAATTAAAATCCCTCACAGACATGCCCACAGGCCAGTCTAGTCTAGACAAAAAAAAAAAAAAAACAAAACAAAAAAAAAAAACAACCCATGTATCTCCCTAGGTAATTAGAGTCCTGCCAAAAGGCAATTACAATTAACCATCACACCCCACGTCTATCTGAAGTAATAGATTTGACTAAGAGAGCCACACCCTTAATCCGATCTTTGCCGAAATCTTTTCAAAGTCATAATGGACCTTTAAGAAAAACTTTGGATGTTCAGAAATAGTTGGCCTTCCTGCCGCATAAAGCTCCATATCCTTGGGCTCACTTCAGTTTCCGTGTTTATAAACGGCTGCTTCTTTGCAGGGCAAACCTCGGCTGGATTGTGGTAAAATCTTCAAAGAAGAGGTGAGCTCACATTCTCACATTCCGATCTTGTAGATGTCTTCCCTTGGAGCAGATCGCCTTGGGTCCAAATCAAGTCTTAACAAACGCACCATGATGGACTCGCAACATCGCTGCTTTTCAGCCTGTGCTGTTTAAGTTGTCACTGTTACACTGTTGCCAAAGGCCAGCAAGGCACTGTTACACTGTTGCCAAAAGCAAGGCACTGTTACACTGTTG
>NC_022009.1:120401347-120412768 GCF_000317375.1 Microtus ochrogaster
CAGCAAGGCACTGTTACACTGTTGCCGAGGGCCAGCAAGAACAATGCCACCCTCAATGTGGCACTTCGGCTGAAGAATTATTTTAAGCTGAAAACTCAAACTTGAAAAGAAGCAGATATAAAATAAATACTCCACTATGTCATTTGCCTAAGACTGGGGCCTGAGTGTCACAAAGGTGTTCCCCAATCCCCAGCCTCCACTCCCACCCTTGTTCTGGTTGGTTTCCCTGTTGCTGTGATAAACGCCATGACCAAAGCAACTTGGAGATGAAGGGAGAAACCAACTCCATCATCAGGGGAAACCAACCCAGGAACTCAAGGCAGGAGCTTCAGCAGAAACCATGGAGGAACATGGCTTCTAGGCATGAACTCAGTGACCTTTTTTATACAGTGCAGGCCCACCTGCCTGGGGATGGGACCACCCGGAGTGGGCTGGGCTGTTACATATTTAGCAGTCAAGAAAATGTCCCTAGATATGACCACAGCCTATTCTAATGGAGTCAGTTCCTTACGTAAGTTCGCTCTTCCCAAACCCTGTCCTCTGAGAGTGAGGGTGATCAGTGATCTGTATGGCAAATTCTCGGAACTACTATCTTCAGTCAGCTCCTGGCTGTATTTACCTTCCCACAGCTACTGTCCCGAAGACTCAGCCCTTCTCCTTTGTCTAGACATCCCTCTCTCTCTCTCTCTCAGTGCTCTATGAATGTACATAATGTCAATTAAAGTCTACCTCAACAGGGCTGGAGAGATGGCTCAGAGGTTAAGAGCATTGCCTGCTCTTCCAAAGATCCTGAGTTCAATTCCCAGCAACCACATGGTGGCTCACAACCATCTATAATGGGGTCTGGTGCCCTCTTCTGGCCTTCGGGCATACACACAGACAGAATATTGTATACATAATAAATAAATAAATAAATATTTTTTTAAAAAAAGTCTACCTCAACAGAAAGTTATATAAGCCCAAATTCTAAGCACTTGGTTGAGAGGCCAAGTACCACATAGCAGCCTGGTGGATGGGAACTTTGGCTTCTAGTAATCTCTCTTTTGTTGGACTAATTTACAGGGTCTCAAACACAAAACCTAAGAATATAGAGAAATCTTTTTCCTCTATTACTTCGAATATTCTATAATTTGGTGACTACAGACCCTGAACTAAGAAGATTGAAGAAGAATGAAGGCTATTTCCATCACAAAGCCGTCACTGTTACCCAGGAATTCTATTCTACCTGGGTATTCATGGAGTTGGATTCCATAGTGTTCTGATACCTGCATAATAAAGCTGAGTTGTGGCTATAAACCGGCTCCACTATTATCTGAGGAGTGGAGAAAGGAAGCCCTGTGCTCTCAGACCCAAGCCCCTTCCCTTCCCCTTAGTCACAGTGAAGGACTTCTGCCACAGTTGATGGAGTGACAAGCTTTATACAAGTAAAAAATTTTAGTTCCAAGCGTTTTGCCCTGAGGTGTAGAACAGACTTCCTACAGTACATAAAGGTTACCCAGACTGCTTCCTTAGCTGCCCTTCTAAGGAGGGCAGAAGCTGTGAGCTTGGTGAAAACAACCAGCTGTCATCAAATATGTCAACAAGGAGCACATTATGGTGTAGCCAGTGTCAAGGCCTAGCTAACTAGATGAGTGGTCTGTGCTGCCAAGCAGGGTCATGGTGACATGTGGGCCCAAGCTGATGCTGATGGCCATGTCCAGGTCTGTGGTCCTGCTGCAGCTGAGGTCTGTGTTGGTGTCCACTGCCCATGTATGGAAGTACGAGGGCCATGCTGAGCTGTCCTTGTCCCTTGATGGCCCTGGGATAAAGGGCCCACTGACTGCAAGGGCGAGCTGGTCTTGCCCTCTCATAGGAGAGCTGCTCCCCACTACACCCCCCCACTACATCCCAGCTCCCCACTCAGCACTTGGGAAAGCTGGTCCCATCCCACACCACAGGCATGGGAGAACTGTCTCTGCCCCTCGCCTGAGGAGGTTGGTGCCAGCAAACCTGACTGACCAATTTAGCTTCCACGAGGTATATGTTCAGGACGTTGAGTTGGCCACCCCAGCATTTACCCTATCAATGGCCTGTAAAGGGACTGGCCCTGCAGACCTCCATGACGGGTGGGGGTGGCTTCCAGATATCCAAGAAGAGCTTTGGAGAGGCTCCAGTCATGATGGTGTACCAGAAGCCAGAGCTCTTGAACCTGACCAACAACACATCAATGTACATTAGCAGGTAGAGCTGTTTGGACAAAGGGGAACACTGCGTGATACACCGCAGCTCCCAAAGCAACTAAAACCAATGGAGAGCTGATGGAGAGGCGGCAAAGACAAAGGAAGCCAAGAATTTTGTTTGTTTGGTTTTTGTTTTACTTTTTGTTTGTTTGTGGTTTTTAATTTTCTTTTCTGTCATTTGTTTTTGTTTATTTTTTATTGTTTAATTAATGTTTTTATTTTATTTTTATTTCTTTTTAAATTTTCCTTTGGGGTGACGCTACAAGGGTGAAGGTAGAAACAGAGGGACTGGGAAATGACTGGGGTTGGAGTGCATGATATGAATTCCCAAGGAATCAATAAAAATCATGTTTAAAAAAAAGGGGGGGGTCAGCCAGGCAGTGGTGGCGCACACCTTCAATCCCAGCACTCGGGAGGCAGAGGCAGGCAGATCTCTGTGAGTTCGAGGCCAGCCTGGTCTACAAGAGCTAGTTCCAGGACAGGCTCCAAAACCACAGAGAAACCCTGTCTCGAAAAACCAAAAAGGGGGGGGGTCTTCACTTGTTATTTTTTAAAATAATTATAATTAATATAATAATTAAAAAGAAGATGACACGGGAAATCCTACTACTGTCTATCTGCATGAGAAGTCCATGAGACTTGCCTGCAAGGGCCTTGACCACACCAGAGAACAGGTTGGAGCTCCCCTACTGCCCTCAGAGAATGGGCCTCACCCAAAGTTCTGCCTCTCAGGTTGTGCCTCTATGACTCCCCTATTCACAGCCCAAAGGGACCCTAAAGCAATGATCCCTAGAGAATTAAATTTCCCAGGGTATCCTACACCGGGGAAGAGAGAAGTTAAAGCCCAAAAGAAGAGCTTAGTCCAGGGACAGATTGCTCAGTGTTCTACACTCTTGACCTATAGATATATCATCAACAAGAGCCTGTGACTCATCTCTTGTTACGTCATTTCTATGACGTCACAGCACCGCTCTAGGGACAGGGGAGAAAGTAGGAGACTTTCTCTCTCTAGTTTGGTCAAGCTAAAAACAAATCAACTTTCTTTTGGTAGTTTCTGTGTCTTGTTTTGGAACACAGAGAGACTAAAGGCAGCATGAGTATATGCCGCAAGTGCCCACTTACAATAGCAGCAGGGTGAGCCTGGTGTGTCCCTCAATGCCTCGGTGAACGAAAACTTAGTCCAAAGACGAGCTTCTTCCTGTCCTGTCATGCTAAACATCTTTGTGTGCCCGGGGAAGACATGAGTCTTCTCGTGCCTCCCTCCTGGACTCCTTGCCAATGAACAGTGCCTCTAAGCAATTTATCCCCAAGGTGCCTGTATTTAAATACAAGAGGGAAACAGAGGTCGTAGAAGCTTGGAGGACATTAATTACCTAGGAGACCAGCATTTTGGGTTATGCCAATTACTAGCGGAAGCTAGATGATCCCTCCCCCACACCAAAGCCTAAGAATGAAAAAAAAAAAAACCTTTTGTGTCAGACTTCCATCATTACAGCAACATGCCTGAGGTAATCGAAAGGTTTCTACAGATCACAGCTTTCTAGTTTGCTTTTCTTTTTAAAACTCGGGTCATCGAGAGTTAGCAGCAAGTACACTTCCCGTCTGAACCATCTCTCCAGCCTCTACAGTTCTACAGTTTCAACCCATAGTTATTTGATACTGTGGTTAGGGGGCCACAGAGACACAAATTCTTGTGGCACAAACCAGTGGCATGAATGTCCTGTTCACCTCACAGAGGCCAGGAAACAGACAGAGAGAAACAGTGGGGCTGGGTTTTTTTAATATCCCCTTGAGGACCTAATAACTTCTAACTGGGCTCCACCTGAAGGTTCCACTACCCTTTGATAGCACCAATCTGGAGACCAAACCTTCAACACAAGGCTCCTTTTGGGAGTACTCAACATCCAAGCTGTGGCATGTTTCCTACGCACAGCATATGCTGACATCCGAAGACAGCAGCATGCGATTGCAGCTTTGCTATTCCGAACATCAGCAAGCTCTTGAGAAGAGCATCATCAGCCCTGCATTCAGACAGGCTCTTTGGAATGTCGTCAGTTTGGGATTTCAAGTTCCCTTCCTCCTGTAGGGTATCAGCAGGTTTCTTCCCTTTCACTGAGGCCCATTCTCTCCCTGGTGGTGGTCAGCAACCCTAGGAAGGACTTTATGTTGTCCTTGTGCCTAAAGGGCACCTTGCCACTCTGGTTCATGAAGACCCTTGCCGTGAGATGCTTCTGCACACTATAAATATGAATTGCTCCCACTGGTTAACAATAAAAACTGTTTGACCAGCAAACAGGCAGATTGGGGTTAGGTGGAACAATAGACTGAGAACTCAGATGAGGAGGGGCTGAGAGCAGGGAGACACTAGCAGCTGCCCAAGAAACAGCATGCCAGTAGATGGGAAAAGCCACAGCCATGTGGCAGTACACAGATTAATAGAAATAGGTTAATTTAGATGTAAGAGCTAGTTACTAATAAGCCTGAATGATAGATCAAACAGTTCGCAGTTAGTATAAGTTTCTGTGTGATTATTTGGTACCATGCAATTGGGACACGAAAGCACCGCCTCCTTTTACAGACCCTAGGGAGGATGCTCGCTCAGCTACTGGCCTAGAAGCTTTCCTCCCTCCTGCCTGGAGTGTGGTTCATAGCGAGTGACAAATTCTTATTTTAAATTCTGAATCAGTCTGCTTAATTTCTGCCAAACGGGTGATTGTTAATCATGTCCCTTTGCAAATCTTTCTGGCCGACAGAGACATCAAGCACTCATGGTTCCCCCCCCCCACACACACACACACACATCGGATTCTATGAGCCACCTGAACCCATCTGCACAATTTCATCTCTGGAAACCGAGGAAATGAGAGAAGAGTAGCTTCTGCTTAGAAAGTGGAGCATGAATATGTAATGGACACATTCATTATAAAATTCGTTGTAAAGAATGAGTGAGACAGAAGCCACAGAACCCCAGACAACAAGCAGATAGCAAACGGGAGAATTGGGAGAGATGGACGAGGCATTCTCGTGAGTTTTCTCTGTTAGTCTCCACTCCTCATCCTTCTGAAAACGGAAGCTCTGTCACAGAACGTGCTTGTTGCGCGTGAAGACCTGCATTCAGTTTCCAACCACGTTGGGTTCTACCCTGAATCTCTGGGGTACCCAGTCTCCTGTTCCTAGCCATGCATGCAGTGTGGGGCTCCCTCATGAGGCATGAGACTCAAGTGAAACCAGACATTGATCACTCCCCTCAAGTTCTGCGCCAGGATTGCCCCAGCACATCTTGCCGTGGGGACAGATTGTAGGTTGAAGGTTTCGTGGCTGGGTTTGTGTTCATGTTTCTCTTTGAGTGGCCTGCAGAGTACCTTCCCTCACCAAAGAGACGAGAGCATGGAGGTGAAGGCTCCATGCAGATACCAGCTCCACCTTTCTACATTCAGTAAGCTGTGCGGATGCTGTCCTGGGCACAGCAAGCTGTGCGGACATTGTCCTGGGCAATGGGAAGGCCCTGCTGTCAGTTTTCAGTGAGAGAGACCCTCTGTGCTAGCAACAGCTTAGGTTGTTTGAGGCCCATGGGCCCCTGGGGGCCTACAACTCTACCAAACACAGCACTGGCCCACCACTGGAAGATTTGCCTGTCTGTAAACAATGGGCTGTTCAGAATCTGTATCCTCCATTACCAGGGATCCTCACTAGGGTCACCCTCATAAGTTACAGGAAGTTTCCACTGTACTTGGTTTCCACATGTCTACATTAATTATAAACTGTATGTCCTAGTAGCTTAGGCTTCTTATTAACTCTTACATCCTACATTAACCCGTAATCTTTGTCTGTGTTAGCCATGCGCCTTGGTACCTTTTATTAACGAGGCATTCTTATCTTGCTTCCTCTGTGTCTGGGTAACGACTGCAGACTGAGCCTTTCCTCTTCCCAGAATTCTCCTGCTATGGTTGCCCCGCCTATACTTCCTGCCTGGCTACTAGCCAATCAGCATTTTATTAAAGCAATGCAAGCAACAAATCTTTACAGGGTAAAAGACATTTTACTTGCTTGGTTAGTGTTGCCCCAAGATATTTTGTATTATTTGAGGCTACTGTGAAAGGTGATGTTTCCCATATTACTTTCTCAGTCGATTTATCACACACTCACACACACACACACCACGAGGGCTACTGATTTTATTAGTTAATCTTGTATCCAGCCACTTCAATGAAAGTGTGTTTCAGTTGTTAGAACACTTGCCATCATATCTAGCTAACCCAGATCCCCCCCATCCCCATCCCTTTGATTTTTAAAACTCAGTTTTACAGTGTAACTCCAGCTAACCTGGACCTCATTTGATAGCCCTTAGGCTCCCTCAACAGTGGCAGTCTGTCTGCCTCAGCTTCCAAGGACTGGGATTGCAGGTACCACCACACCCAGGTCTAAGCCCACATCTTAGCTTGTCTATCAAGCAGGAGAAAGGCCACGTTCATCCCTCAGAGGATTAGAAGGATGGCATAGCTGTGTGCAGAGTGCTCCGTTTTCATCTGCTGTGCTCACAGGGACCAGATGGCTGCCTCCTCTCCAGCGCTCCTATCCCGAGGAGGACAGCATGTGCTGGCGACATTTGACGAGTTCTGCAGGATTCTGAAGTTAAGGCCCTCCGTTCACTCTCTGCTTTTTTTTTTTAACATGCACACTCTATATATGGCTCCTAAGATGAACAATTATGTAATTGGGGAACCTTAGAGGCAAAGAACATTCACCACATTTTCCAGGGGTGTCTTAAGATATTTCCAGAGATTTATCAGTACCAACAAATGGCATTTTAGGCCTCCTACACACAGCCGAGAGAGGAAGCCTCATTCCCTCAGGATTAGAGCCTGTCTTTTCTCCTCTTCAGAAAATGTATCACGCCCAAGAGCAGAGTGAAGCTGGGCATTCCGGTTCCCACACGCTGCCCTCCTCAATACCCTCGGAGTCAGGCTAGCTCCTCTCTTAAAGTTACGTTTTAAACGGTGGGTCAAACTGTCGCTGGGCAAGTCAGAATTCCCAGGTTCTTATGATCCATGCTATCATTTCCAGATCAATGGCAAGACTAGAGGCGCCACGTGGCTTTAATAATTCACCGAGCCATAAAAAGATCAGCGGTCCGCATCCTGCTGGGCCTGCTCCACCTCTGCGGGGCATCGGGGTGGAGGCCATGCTGGAGTCCTCAGTGTCTCCTCATCTCCTCCACCTCAACAGTTTGAAGGTTTGATCTTCTGTCACTGTGGACACTTACCAGGACGATGAGGAAAACTTTAAATAATCTCTCCTTCCACTTCAAAGAGACTCTTTGTAGAGTAAGTCAGAAAGGGCCGAATGTGGTGTTTGGGGAGCTTTGCTGCTCTAGTCAGTACAGAGCTAAGCTTCGACTAGGGGTGTGTGGGCGCGCGCATGCGCGCACATGCGTGTGTCTGCAATGTTTCATTTTGTCCTTTCTATTTTACCTAGAAAATCCAGATCTTATGTCACTCACTTTATCCGCATATAAGCTCTGGACAATTTTAAATGGCACCATGGAGTGGAACAGCAATAAAAACCAATGAAAACAGAAAATAAAATAAAATTGTTCAGTATCTCCTTGGTTAGTTCCGCGTCGGTTCTTCACACCATCACCTACAAGTCCTCTAGAGAAAAATGACTGTGGCTTCTTCACCCATCCATCTCTCAGAAACCATTTCCAGCCCCTGCTGTGGCCCGTGCTCACCACACACCAACAGCAGGGGGCCTTGCTGTGGTACTTTATCTTTCTCAAGCAGCTTTGGCCACGAGAGATGCCGGACAAGCATCCTCATATACCTGTACCGTAAAAGCATTCTTATTTATTCAGCAGCTAGGTCCTCGGGATTGAAAAGCCCCTCTTGTGGGTGGGATGGGGGCAGCAAATAAGAGAAGGAGGCTCACACAACTCACAGGAAAGTTATAAGAAGTCCCGCATTTGTAAGCCCCTCCGGAAGGTATAAAAACAAAAGGCAATTGTTGAGAGAGAGAGAGGGGGCTCTTCAGTAGAACTGCCTTCAACTTGTACAGGGAGCTCCAGCAACGATGCTTTCATGAGTCATCGCTCTCATTGAAGTAGGCTTCTCGGTGATGCAGCTGCCTTTAAGTGATAGACGTAG
Organism: Microtus ochrogaster; assembly: GCF_000317375.1. Taxonomy (NCBI): domain Eukaryota; kingdom Metazoa; phylum Chordata; class Mammalia; order Rodentia; family Cricetidae; genus Microtus; species Microtus ochrogaster. Next base: position 120,409,710 of record NC_022009.1, read on the forward strand.
TTGGAACCATCTCTTTAGTCTGTCTTTAATGGCCAGCGTGGAATATTTGCTTTCTCTTGTCTCCCCAGAAAACTCACATTACATCATCGGCACAGGAACAAGCAAAGCTGAGTTGGCTACAGACAGTTACACGGATTCCTGCAAAGGGCGATGAGCTACGCTACTGAGCTGATGTGCCTGAGTGGGAAGTATCTAAATGGAGCTCTGAAAGTCCCCTTATGGCTACCTTTCCCGGTACATTACAGGGTGGTGTGTCTCCTTGCTGTAGTGGCAGTTGCACACCCCTGCCCCTGCTAGAAATGGTAAGTAAGATATATAACTAAGGCTGAGCTGTCTAAGAGGACAGCATCCTTGCGGGGAATCCCAGGCTGGCCATCTTCCTCTGCATAATACTGTTTCCTCATGACTGGAGTCCACAGAGTGAATGCAGGAATGCATTCAAAACAGCTGATTGTCTAGAGAATATTCGGCAGCCCCTCAGAGCAGAAGAGAGAGAAAGAGCAGGTCACAGGCACACAGATAGCACACAGATGTCTCTGAGGCTCTTCTGTCTGCGGTAAGAACGCGCCTGTGTAAGGAGCAGTTACAATGAGGAAGAACACATGTCCTGGCTGTGGAACATGGAGAAATAAGGCTAGGGCTGAGCTCCCTGCTGGCTGGCATTTGCTGTGCTAAAGGACTATGGACCATGTTGCAGGACAATTGTTGTCAGCTGTTCTCCTAGGTTATGAACCATTTATTCAACATTATCAACACACTGAACAAAATAAACTAATACAATAGTGGTTCACATATTATAAATAAAAGCAGTTGCTTTCTGATAAAGTTCTAATCCACAAGCAGGAACTCAAGCTTGCTAAGTAAGAGCTGGTAGCTGGGGAAAGCCTAGGGCCCAGTGGAGATGCCACTACTATTTTCTGGTTAAATGAATATGATGTGCCTATCAAATTGGCTTTTAGAAAGAATTTTTGTTTTTGCCTATTAATTACTTTTGGTATAAGTGTCAGTCACGGACAAAAACTTCTTTTTGACAGGGGGCAATGATTACTACAGAGAACTGTAACCAGTTAAACTGCTGAGAATAATCAACTGTTTCTGGGGCATCTTGGCCTAACACCCTGCCATAAGCGCAAAAAAAAGCAATCACACATATTTAGTACTTCTTCCCAGCCTCAGGGAACTTAACAGAAGAGGGATTGGAAATTATGCAAAGCCCCAGATAGGGGTCCCCTATTAGGTAGCTGTTTCCTCCAGATTAAAACATTTCCCTGGTGAATGGAGAAAACTCAGGAACCTCACAGGAAACTCTCTGATACTACAAGACACTTACAGGACTTGTGAAGCCCATCCCCAGACATATGTGATTGTAAACAATGTTGAAAGATGAGACTATCTGTTGACTCCTCCTTCAAGGTATACAGGCACTCTAGTGATGAAATCCTGATTGTTAAAGTGTTTTGGTTTTTTGGGTTTTTTTTTTTGAGATTTGGCCACCAATGGGTCATTATATTCTTGTTAGTAGCTCTTATTAATTTATTGGTTCATCAAGCTGAACTTGAAGGGAATCCAGGTGGTCTGTTATCAGGGCCTAATTTAGGGTGAGTAGATGTTTACGCTCTGAAGATGTGTCTTTGCCAAGGCACCTTCTGATGGGTTTAATAAAAGTCTGACTGGCCAATAGCTAGGCAGGAGAGCCAAACTAAAATGATGCTAGGAAGAAGAGGGCAGGGTGACGGGGGTCGCAAACCAGACGCAGAGAGTAGCAAGATAAACATGGCATCCTGAAAAAGGGTACTTCCACTAGGTAGAGTGTAGATAGGAAATATGGGTTAATTAAAGTTGAAAGAGCTTGTTAGTGACAAGCCTAAACTATCAGCCAAGCATTTCTAATTGATAATAAGTCTCTAGGTGGTTATTTGGGAGCTGGCTGGTAGGGCAGAGCTGCCTGCTAGGACACCAAAAACCCTGCCTACACCCCAGGAAAACTCATACAGCATTATTCCTATTTCATTTTTACAGATTTGGATTGGGTACCAAAGATATGTCTTAGCACAGTCATGACCTGGGTATGCTAACCTTTCACACGCTTTGTTGGTAATCATCCCAAGAATGATAGGGAATTCACTTTGCATTAACTGACTAAATTGTGCATTAGAATAATTGTTTAGAAACTGAATATAGTCAGCTTCATAAATTAAAACAGAGGTAAATCTGGACACAAGAGACAGAGAACAGTATAAGTATTTATTTAGCTTGCTTTGTTTTTCGTTTGTTTGATTTTGAGACAAGTTCTCACTGCATAGCCTTGGGTGGTCTTGAACTTTGGAACCTCCTGACTGCAAGTGTGCATGGCGCCACACAGATTTAAACAGCTCTTTACAAACCCAGTGCAAAGAGACAATGATGATGTTTAAATATTTTAACTGGATTAGCTAGAATTAGCTAGGTAGTTACTGCTTGAAAGAATCGAATGTGATTGGCTCCTATGGAGCGTTCAGAACATCACTAGCTAGTGGCAGGCAGAAGGGGAGTCGGCAAATATCACACAGCTTCCCTGAAGAAGTCATTTTAGTTCCAACCAAGAAAAATAGAGAAACCAGGACTTTCCTCCTTGGTCATTATGTATTTGTTCATTTATATATATGAAAATATATAGGTGCATATACATGCTGTATATGTGTATGAGCATGCTAAGTGGTAAAAAGAAAAGCACTGTGGACAAAACGTAGTACCAACTACATTTTGTATAGAGCATTCAGGAAGCTTCTCGGAAGGAGAGACTTCTTTGAAACAAAGACTAGAAATACGTGTTTGAAAAAGTTCTAGGAAAATATGGAGGAGGTCTATTCAAGACTGCAGGGAGAAGAAGCACAAACGTGCTGAGCAGGAGAGCCCTTATCATGCTTAAGAGATAGGGAGGCAAGCGTAAAGCTGCCAAATAAGTGAGGTGCTGGCTGGAGAACTGTGTGGAGATAGGATTATGGAATGTTGTAGGCTGTGCTGAACGTCACTTTATTACACAAGTCACCTAGAGTTCTTCAGAGAAAGAATGGACAGGA
>NC_022009.1:120413029-120424068 GCF_000317375.1 Microtus ochrogaster
CACACACACACACATACACACTAAGGATTTGGAACACACAGTTATGGAGGCTGACAATTTCTACCTCTCTCTCTGTCTCTCTCTCTCACACAAACACACACTAAGGATTTGGAACACACAGTTATGGAGGCTGACAATTTCTCTCTCTCTCTCTCTCTCTCTCTCTCACACACACACACACACACACACACACACTAAGGATTTTGAACACACAGTTATGGAGGCTGACAATTTCTAAGCCGTAGTCCTCAAGGAGCTGGTGACAAAAGCCAAGAAAAGAGAAGCCAGGCTGTGGCTACAGCCCTGGGACCAGCAGCCATGACCCCCAGCATGGCCCACTGTTTCATCTGGAGGCCAAGGGTAGGAAGGTAAACTGTTAGAATGTGGAGGCAGCCAGCCAGGAAAAATTCCCTAAGAATTAGCCTTTTACTTCTGTTTGTGGACATGAGTTCATCGTCCCACTTTGTGCAGTGTGAAGGGTTTCCAGGATCAGAAGCAGTGCTACGTGGAAGTTTCCCCAAATGTCTGAGCATCCTGTGGCCCAGTCAACTTGACCTAAAATTTACCACCACAGCAAGGATGTGCACAATCTGGTGGCATTTCAGTGTCATTGATGGGGCAGTTGTGTGACTAGGCCAGAGGAGAGCAGGAAAAAATCCCAGGAGAGTCCCCTGAACTGAGCTTGAAATCCCAGTTAAGGGGAAGTCAGTGGAATGGACAGCCCTCCAGATGTGGGAATGGGATATGTGGCCGTCTTTAGGAAAAGAAGGGAGTCCATTCTAGTGGCTGGTTTGGCTTGGTTGGTGGTACAGGTGACAGAATCCACATACGAGGCAAGTATTTGACCCTTGAGCACAGCCAAGCTCCAATCTGAATTTTTTGCAATTGGTGGAAAAAGCAAAGTAAATAATAATGCCATTCACTAATGTCTTATGGTTCTCCAGTTGTTCCTATCCATGGTAGTCTTAGATTCTTGTGTTATTGTCATAACAGTTCCTCGGTCTTCCCCTAGGCTGTCTATCCAACTTTTTTTTTGGGGGGGGGGCTTCCTCTTTGCCTTATCCCATGCACTCCTCCAAGCAGTGCTATCTTGTGTATGCCATCATTCATTCTCATAACATGGCCCAAGTATCTCAAGCGCCGCTGCTATATCCTGTAGTTTACTTCCTTCTGGAAGATGGAGCTGTTTCTTAATGTCATTGTTGCACAGGCTATCTCTTTTTAAGACAAACCATCTCAAACACATTCAGCCGCTGCTCTGAGGAGCGTTTCATTGTCCAGGTTTCAGAGCTGTAAAGCAGATGCTCAAGAGGAGTGTCTCATATACTTGTAATTTTGTTGTTGTTGTTATGTTATGAAAAAAAAATCATTCATGTATGGGCAACTGTAAGGGAAGGAAATTTGGAAAGTTAAATGAGTTAACTGTGGGGTGTGTGATAATCAGGTCCCCATTAGAATTAATTCACACAACTGACTTATTTGATGGCACATGTATATGCAAAAGCAGCATCTTGTACATTGGCCAACCATAGTTTATTAAAGTTGGGAATGGAATTCCCATTAGTAATCTAGTAGCCACACAGAATGGGCAGTTAGATAGACTTTGAGTTCCAAGGCATCTCCTAAGTTGAGGAAGTAAACCTGAGTCCTCTGTTTATTTGTTTGTTTGGTTTTTCTGCATATATGTGTGGTCTTTAAAGCCATAGACTAAATATCATTCTGTAGGAGGAACGAAGTGCAAAGGGGAAATGTCTAAAGCCCTGAGTCCTCTGACATTTAAAGGTGAGAAATCAGGGAGGAGTCAACTAAAAGAGGCTAAGAGGGAGTCAGTCACCCCAAGAGGGGAAAAACAAACTGGGAAAGTGTTGGGGTTTCTGTCCTGCCTGGTTCCCACAGCAGTTAAGTCCCAAAGAAATCACACAGAGGCCTACATTAACTATAAACTGATTGGCCTATTAGCTCAGGTTTCTTAATTAACTCTTATAACTAATATTAGCCCATTATTCTCATCTATGTTAGCCACATGGCTCAGTACCTTTTTTTAGTGGTGCAGTCACATTTTGCTTCTTCTTCTGTGGTGGGCTCACAACTGCAGAGGGAGCTTCCCTCATCCCAGAATCCTCCTGTTCTCATTGACCCGCCTCTACTTCCTGTCTGGTTGTCCCACCTATATTTCTGCCTGGATACTGGCCAATCAGCGTTTATTTAAAACATAATTGGCAGAATATAGACATTTGTCCCACACCAGGAACAGCGTCAGAACAAGGAGCGAGTGGGCCAATCAGATGTTGATAAAAGTTCAAACACGAAGAGTAAGAAATAGACATTAGGAGATGTGCCAACACCTCTGCCGGTGCTGGCAGCAGCTGGGCATCACTGAGTTTGGGGAGAGAACGTGCACTCCTGCCTGAGGTACTGCTCCACAGACCCAGGATAAGCTAAAGAAGGGCCCCGGAGTCAGTGACATGAGAACAGGAGACACAGGGGCATGCTCTGAAGCATAGAACAACAGGAATCAGACTGGCACAGGTTGACCTTGAAGGCTTGGACTTCAGTGGTCACAGAGCTTGCAGGCTGGAGGATTGATCGTGGTGGTCTCCTTCAGGGGGTTAAGCAGTTCTAACTACAGCCTCCTTTGGGAACCGTGTTGGTTCCTTTGTAGGAAGCAAAAAGGGAAGGGAATGGCTTCTAAGAGATCTGGGGAGGTTGCGGGGCTGGCTTGAATTTCCTTAGGATTGGAGTTGGGGCTAAGGAGAAGGGTCAGTTTGTTCCCCACATCCACACCTTAGCCTTGCTGTCAGCTGTGGAGAATAAATACAGAGGGAAACTAGCTTGCCTCTTAGAACAAGCCAGTCTTTCAGCTGAGTAAACTAACCCAGAATGGTGATACTGGTGGTGCCAATCATTAGCAAACGAACACCAGCAAGGAAAGAGAGGAAAAGAGAGCAAAAGTGCAGTGAGCAGGGATGTGGCTAAGGGAGGAACAAAGGAGGATGGGATATGGCTAAGGCCCTGATGTCAATGTACCCTTGTTTTCAAGGACCACAAAAATATTGATGGCGCACCCCCCTAGACACAGGGACTATGGTCACATGCCAGGCAACACGGTCTCCAGTGTTGTCTCTGTGACTGCTGGGTCATCGTGTGTACAAACAGCTCATCTCATGCATCCTGGGACTCAATCTGCTTCCCACCATGGTCGTCCTGAGGAGGGGGGCTGACTGGTGCCTCTCAGCACACATCCTGCGTGATCGCCCGCCTGCCTCGGAAACGCTCTCCGAGGGTCAACAGCATACACTTCGGGGTATCCAAATGCTGCTTTTCACTCCAATCTGTTTTCCAGGAGGCCAGGGAGTAGAAATCTCTGGCAGCCCCGCAGGATATGAGGAAGCCAGGGTGGGAGAAAAGCAGGCCAGTGGTCCGTGTGAACCACCCCAGGACGGCTCTCCCTGCGGCCAGGTCCCCAGGGTGAACTTGACTGTGATTTGGAAGGGCTGTTAAGCACCATGCAGCATCTCTGCAGGAAACATTATCGCCATCTGCAAGGACTGGAAAAGCCTGTGAGAGGCTGCATTTGGTGGTCTAATTTTAGAATTGCATTCTACACAGTTCAGAGGGAAAAATTGACACTTGCTAAATTAATTCAAATTGGTTTGACTGCAAACAGAATTTAATTCCCACAGGGACTCAGGCAATTTCATCTCCGGCAGGAAGGAGGATTGGAGTCTGCACTGAGATTAAGCCCTGGAAGTCATGGTCATCTATCTGCCTTGTCTCTAACCTCAGGATGCCATCTCACAGCGAGCTCCCCCTTGTTGCAGGACAGATCCCACGAAGCTTGAGGCTAGGGTATCCAGCACCATGCTCCAAGCATAGCCGTCACCCTGCCCTGTCTGTGCCTACGCTCCACTACAGATGGACAGTCCTTTAGAAGTAAAAATGTCATAGCAGGCCACCTCTCTTGCTAGTTTCTAGTAATGTCGCCTCTCTCCTTTGCTCCTTGTGGCTCTAAACTGATCCTGCAAGCGTGCAGTCAGGAGGGCTTGGGCTTCTGAAATCGCTGCTTCCCTCTAACAAACGGAGATGACAGTAACACATTTCTGTCTTTGTGTTGCTATATAGGTAAACCATTCAAAGTGTCAAAGAGACATCTCCTTTTCCAACTGAGCACGCAACAGAGTCTCCTTCCCTCCCTCCCCTTCTCTCTTTGCCTCCCCTCTTTCTCTGCTTTTCTCTGCCTCTCTCTGTCTGTTTGTCTGTCTGTCTGTGTGTGTGTGTCATATGTCTATCTATGTGATATGTCTTTCTGTACACATATGTGTGTCTATTCATGTGAGTGCATGACCATACGTTAGGTCAGAAAACCACATCAGGTTTTGGTCCCTGCCTTGCTCCTGCTTGAGACAGAGTCTCTCTGTCATTGCCTTTGATTGTCCTGGGCTAGCTGCCTGTCAGCTTCTGGAGATTCTTCCAGCTCCACCTCCCATCTCTCCTTTGAAGCACTGGGATTTCCGATATTCTCTCCCATGCCTGGCTTTTCTTGCACTCTGGAGATTTAAAGTCAGGTCTTCACACTTACAGAAGTGCTTTTCACGCAGAGCCAACTCCCCAGTCCCAAACTGGCTGTTTTTAATGAGAAATATTTGATATTTGCTACCACACAGTTTGGAATCTTGATTATCCTCTGAAATTGGTAGCGCACACCTTGGATTTTAGCATTTGGGAGTTTGAGGCAGAAGGATGGCTATAAGTTAGAGACCACCCTAGGTTTTACACAGAAAAGCCCTGTCTTTAAAAAGAGAGTTAAAAAGGCTTAGTCCCCAGCCTGCAGCTTCATTGGGAGGTAATAGAAGGCTTAGGAGAGAAGACCTAATACGAGGAAGCGAGGTCTTTAAGAGCAGAAACTTGCAAGGGATATTGGAACCCTCCCTCTCCGTTTGCCATGGATGTATGCATCAGATCCCCTTGAACTGTATTTACAGATGTTTATGAGCCACCACGTTGGTGCTGGGAATTGAACCTGCATCCTCTACGAGAGCAACAGGTACTCTTAAATGTATCTTCCCTGTACTGTGAGCCTCCTTCACTTGATTCCATAAACCACATCCCTCAGTCCTGCCCTTCCTGCCCTCTTTATTAAGGGTAATAGCGCCTTGAAAAGTCTCAATCGGAGGGAAGAAAGTCTCCAATGATATTATAAAGTTAAATATCTAAAACCATATACTTCCCCTCCATTGTGAGCTCCATGAACAAATCAGGCCAACTCAGCAGCTCCCCTGAGGGTTAGCATCTGCCCCTGGTGGCTCACAGCATGAGGGCTTAAGGAGAGGGTTTTGTCCAAATTAACCCAAGAAATGTGAGCTGAGGCGAATTTCCTACCAACCAACCAAACCATCATTGTCTCTCCAGAAGTGCTGCAAGCCGAGAGAGGCCTTAGATGTGGCTAACAGCCGAGGTCCTAATGGGTCCGGTCTGTGTTCTGGTCTGCATGGGTTCATGTTACCTTAACACGATGGACTGTAGTAAGATAGAATATGGTCTCTTGGTTCAAGTCATGCTAAAAGCGTCTTCTGCCTTCCTCAAAAGGTTTCAGGCAAAGGCCCTGGTTTCACAAAGGCGTAGCATAACCCAGTGGTCTTTGCTAGAGAGTAGGCCCCAGGAGCTCACCCATGCTCCTTTCTTCTTGTCCCGTCTTAGACAGTCTCTCAGATGCTGGGACAGACAATGTCATTGGCCTCCAGGTCCATCCAGGACATCTTCACTGGTTCTCAGGTCTGTTTCCCCTGAGGTTAAAATGGCGGTTCAAGTCCAAGAACATTCCTGAAAGCCAAAGTAAATAAACAAAGAAACCTTTCTCCGGAGCTCCTTAGTTGACTCTCTCATTTTCCCAGCTATAAAAAGATGTTTCAACGGACAGGAAGTAGTGTTCTGCCTGACCCATGTCTCCAGAGGGAAGTTTAGCTTCTTGGCCATCGACATGTTAAGCCGGCTGGGGAACCCATCTGCCTGACTTCCTGGGGAAGCTGCCTGATCATCCATCTTGTTAACTGGGTGCTCTAGTCATGGCACCACCAGAACCCAGTGGAACCCAATGACCCTTTTAAGTACCCCAAGTCACTAAGAAATCCTCAGGGGTACCTCTGACCAGAAATCTTCCTTTAATTAAATCAGACACAAGACCCAGATATATTAGCAGATGGTTTTGCCCCTTCCAGATGCTAGAAGTTCAAAAGGAAAAATAAGTCTCCGTATTTCATAACTGCTATTTAACTTCTTGTGGTGTATTAGTTTCCCGTTGCTGCTATAACAAAATACCACAAATTTAGTTACAGTGTAAATTCATTCTAGGAGTTCTGCTGGTCAAAACTATAAAGTAGTTTTTAATTATATTTTTTTATTTTATTTTATGTGGAGCATATGTCTGTGTGTTCGTGTACCTTGCCTGTGCTCGTTGCCCTCATAAGTCAGAACAGAGCATCAGGACCTTTGGAACTGGAGTTACAGGTGGTTCTGAACCACCGTGAAGATGCTGAGAATCAGACCCAGGTGTTCTGCAGGAGCAACAAGTGCTCCTAATTGTTGAGCCATCTCTCCAGCCTCCTGTAAAGTGATCTTTATGGAAATGCTTGTCCTTTCCAGAAGGCAGTGGAAGGGCTTTCTACCCTTCAAAATCTGAAATTCTGAAACCAAGAGTGAGTGCTTGATCCAGGCCAAATAAAAGTGAAATTAGCAAAAGTGCATTCTGGTTAAACAAAACCAACATATCTTGCTCCATTCTCAGGCCTCAGGTTATGTATTTCACGTGGATTATATGACAGGTGTCAATTTCAGAAGGCCAATACAATGCTTTCTTAAAGCTAGATCGCTCCCTTGGTCCTTGAGCCACACAATGCTAATTGGTTCTTTTTGGAATCTCAGATCACACAGAATCTGATAAATGATCTTTTCTCAAGCCTAAGTCAGGATCATGGAAGAATTGTTTTCTCATTAAAATGATCTGGGTATTCTAGGAGTAAGAAAACCACAACCCAGAAGTCTTGACCCAGTCCTGTAAAGTCTCACTAGATCTGTTGAACTGAAGGAAATGGAAGAGAAAAGGCAGGGCTGGGCAGTTCAATGATAAAGACTATGATAAAAGTGTAGTATTCCGGCTCTGCTCTCTCCCAGTGAAGCAGCAAGTGCCACAGACAGAGATTCTTGCTTTCCAAACTCCCGGCTGGATGGATGAGAAGGAACCGATGAACCTTCTTCACTCCGGAGACCTCGGGAGTTATTCTCCCAGACTGGGTCTGTGAAATTTCAACCTCTATTTCTCAGCAGGGCGCTCACTCTTCTCCCAAGATTAGATACATTTTCTGTGTCTTCTTTTCACTCTTCTTTTGTTTGGAAAAATAAACTTAGCAATATTGGGAGGGATGATATGAATAAAGAAACCTGCAAAACTCACAGCTTTTAGTGTTTCATGTAGCTTTTTGTATTTTCTAAAGAACTATGTGATTTTATTTTTTGGTCTTTAGTTTAAAATGGGGGAGGGACACACACTCCACAGCAGCCTCAGGCATTGGTCCTCAGTTTCCATCTTATCTTTTGAGGCAGGATTTTATTATTGCTGCTGCTGTTGTTAGCCTGAAGAATTCCAGGGACTCTCCTCTCTCTGCCTCCTGTCTTGCTATCATTACACTGAGGCTACAGACATTTGCCACAGTGCCCAGCTTCAAGTGAGTTCTGGGGATTTGAACTCAGGTCCTCACATTTTCACCGCAAATACTTGATCTCCTAAGGCTTTTCTTCAGCCCTCCAGAAAGAACAATCTTTAATGTGTACTATAATCACACAGAAAAATGATATGTTCAGAAACTGAGCAGCAGTCGCAGAAGCTTGCCTACTTTTCCTATTTCAGGTGACAGAATTTTATCTATTTTTTAAGAAATAGCATCTTATTGTGTTGTCCAGGCTGACTTCTGGAGGCAAGTGGTCTTCTGCCTAGACTCCCGAGCTGCCGTGGCCACCAGCATGTGCCAGCCACAGGGAGTAACCTCAGTGCTTGATGGGATCCACTTCACCCACACAAGGGAGGGAATGGCAACAGCAGCTGTTTAAATCCAGCCATTGCATAAACAACTGAAAAGTTAGAGATGGCTACATTTACATAATAAATTAGATGATCATTAGCTGGTCCATATTCATGCAGACATAAAAGGGTACAGATGCTCAGAGTGGGGAAAACTCTAAACAGGTTACAGTGGGTTTAACGTGTACAAAGGCTTGAGAGAGAAAAGAAAAAGGCTATCGACAGTCATTTATATATATAGTTTTAAAATAATAAAGTCCATATAAAAGACCATGCAAAGATGGAAAATGCACAGAGAGTCTGGATTCTGCATTCTGCGTGTTATTGTGTTGTCTCTAATTTTTTGACAGTTGATAAACATTGCTAAAGAATGATAAAAACTGCTAAGAAACATTGGATTATGAAAAATGTTGGATTAAACCTCCTATATATTTTTTAAAACTGTCTTGACATCAAAATGGAGGTCAAAAGATGTTCTAGTTTTTTTGGGGGGGTGCTTTTATTTCTACAGGAAATGAGAGGCTATGGATCCATTCCAGGTTGATATGGATCAGGTTTGATGAAGAAAGACCCTACCCCCCAAAAAAATCCTAACTACAGACATAAAGAATTAAACCTAGAAGATCTACAAGGCACAAGATGTGGATTCTGCCTGCTCAAACATAAATCAAAATATCATCTTTGACTGACATGTGTACAATGCGCAGTCTAGACTTGTATTAATGCAAATATGTATGTTACCATTAAAAGTTTATGTATTTTCAGAACGAGGGGACCAGATTCCAATAAAGATGCATGCCCAGGTGAGTCAGCATCCAGAATAGCATCAACTTCTGTCTGAGATTATCCAGTCTCATATAATATTTTATATGTGTGTGTGTGTGTGTGTGTGTGTGTGTGTGTGTGTAGGTATAACCATTATTTTGAATTTTCTCAGGGTCCCACTGATTAATTAAGATTAATTAAGACAAAACAGCAACCTACAGAATGGAAAAAGATCTTCACCAACCCCATATCAAACAGAAGTCTGATCTAGAAAATATACAAAAAATTCAAGAAATTGGTCATCCAAAGAACAAATAATACAATAAAAAAAATGGAGTACAGACCCAAACAGAGAATTCTCAACAGAGGAATCTAAAATGGCTTAAGGAAATGCCCAACATCCTTAGCCATCAGAGAAATGCAAATCAAAACAACTCCGAGATCCCATTTTACACCTGTAAGAATGGCCAAGATCAAAAACACTGATTACAGTGTTTTTATGCTGGAGAGGATGTGGGGTAAAGGGAACACTCCTTCATTGCTGGTGGGAGTGCAAATCGGTACAACCACTTTGAAAATCAGTACAGTGATTTCTCAGATAATTAAGAAACAACCTACCTCAAAACCCAGCAATACCACTTTGGGGTATACACCCAAAGGATGGTCAATAATACTACAAGGACATGTGCTCAACTATGTTCATACCAGTATTGTTTGTTATAACCAGAACCTGGAGATGTCTCTCAGCTGAAGAATGGATAAAGAAAATGTGGTACATTTACACAGTGGAGTATATCTATCCATTTGCCTGCAAATTTCAAGATGCCATTATTTTTTCTACTGTGTAGTACTCTACTGTGTAAATATAACCCAGATCCAAAAAGACAAATATAATACTAACTCACTCATAAGTGAGTGAGTGGCTTTTAGGCTTAAAGCAAAGAAAAACCAGCTCACAAATCACAATCCCAGAGAATCTAGACAACAATGAGGACTCTAAGAGAGAAAAACATGGATCTAATGTACCCTGGAAGTAGAATAAGACAAGATCTCCTGAGTAAATTGGGAGTGTGGGGATCATGGGAGAGGGTTAAAGTCGATGAGGGAGAACAGGAGAGGAGCAGAGAGAAATATATAGCTCAATAAAAACATAAAAAATTTGTTTTGCGTGGAAAAAATATGAATAAAGCTTTAACACTTTAACATTAAAAAAATGAAAGTCTTCTAAACTATTATCACACCAGTAACTTTTCTCTCCTTGTAGCTACTCAAGATCTGCATGGCAAAGGCCAAGCTCCCAGTGAAGCCCCTGCTGGGACATCTGCTTGTCCCTGCTGACCCTTTCCCTTCCTGACAGCCTCTGTGCTGGCACGAATTTGGAGCCAGTGTAATCAGTCTCCTGACTGTGACCCTGGAGCCTGGAAAAGCTAGCATGTCAAATTAAAACAATTCAGAAAGGTAACTTCCAAGTAAGCAAAATCGAATTTCTCTGAAGTCAGAGAGTGGTGGATACGGGGGAGAGGAGTAGGTACTGCAGCTTGCCCCTTGAGTTTCTAGAACATTCAGTTGCTGCATTAGTTTCTGCGCTCTGGCTATTATGTCTGCTTCAAGCCTGTGTGGCTCCTATATAGAAGACTTTATCTGTGCACCTGCTTTTTAGCAAAGTGGGTTTGACATATAAAGTCCTCCGTGGGGTTGGGAAGAGAGGCTTTGTGGTAGAGCACTTGCCTGGCACCTCCTTGATGTGCTGGCTCAGTCTCCAGCGCTGCTAAATTAATTAATTGATTGGTAACTAATGAATTAAACAGGTCTTTCGTGTTCCCTGTTGGGTGTCAAGGCAATTTCAAGGAAGCCAATTTGTGTGATCTTTCCGGACTGAGCCATTCACACTTGCGACTTAATCTATAATTTAGAGCAGACCCTGGAACTGGTATAACTCTGCCTAACTACATAGGGTCACCATAGACGGCAATGCCCCTAATTCTGTGCAACTTGGGGTTCATAAAAACTGTTATTTAAACAAAAACAAGTTGTAGTAACTCTGTCTCCTGAAAGCACAAGCACCAGTAGAAACAGAGAGGCTGGTGTGTGTGGATACTGTGTACAGACATCAAAACAGAGAGGCTGGTGTGTGTGGATACTGTGTACGGACATCGAAACAGAGAGGCTGGTGTGTGTGGATACTGTGTACGGACATCGAAAC
>NC_022009.1:120424198-120425245 GCF_000317375.1 Microtus ochrogaster
GTGTGGATACTGTGTACGGACATCGAAACAGAGAGGCTGGTGTGTGTGGATACTGTGTACGGACATAGAAACAGAGAGGCTGGTGTGTGTGGATATTGCGTATGGACACACAGCATCGTTTGTCATTTGATACATTGTTGGCCAATTTTCTCTTGTTCCCTAAGATGAAACTTTTTGTCATTCTACACTTTGAAAACAAGTGGGACATTTGTGTACTTCGTGGGCCACAAAGCTCAAAGGTAAATGACAGTAAACAGAGTTGTTTCCTTTTTTCAAAGCTAACTACTGAAGGGCAAGCTCTCTCCCCTGTGAGAACCAATCTGTCCCAGTTTCATTTCTGTAGGTGGGATAAAATATCTTGGCAAAGGAGAGCTTACAGAAGGAAAGGATTTCGTAGATTATGAGTCCAGGTTACAGTCAAGCTGAGTTGAACAGTCATCTTTTCTTTACAGTAGCTGTCTGGCACATTTCCTTAGAGTGGCTTGGAGCTGACTAGCAATGTGTCATTGAGAATATAACCAACTCACCAAACACAGTGGCACACACACAGACCACTCAGCTGAATGGTGCAGGAGGACCAAGAGTTCAAGACCAGCATGAGCTACAGAGACAGCCTAAGCTACGTGCTGAAAGTCTGCTGCAGCCAAAACAAAGCAAGGCAGAAGAAGATAAGCAAATGTTGCTACAAACAAGAAATAAGGTAAGGATTTTGAAGGAGGAATGATGGGACAGAAAAGTAACGAATCAAAGAGGAGCATGACAGGAAAGAACAATTATATAGTTAAAAAAAAAAAAGTTGGTAAAATACCGTACAGAGAAATGTATGCCATGGTGGTTGGTAGTCATTTAACTGACTCACAGATATTCTATGTGAGCCATTTGCATCATAAATAATAGCACTTTACCGACAACACAAAAGGAGTATTATCTCCTTAATAAAGCAAGAATATAATTTTTGTGGTTTAGTTTATAGTTTTAGAGACTTAAAGCCCCAAACTGGGAAGACTTCAGGGGGTTGTGCTATGTGGGTGGGGGTAAGGTACATCA
>NC_022009.1:120425385-120434639 GCF_000317375.1 Microtus ochrogaster
GGGTAAGGTACATCAGGGGTTGTGCTATGTGAGTGGTGGGTAAGGTACATCAGGGGTTGTGCTATGTGGGTGGTGGGTAAGGTACTTCAGGGGGTTGTTCTATGTGGGTGGTGGGTAAGGTACATCACAGTGGGGTTCAATCTGAGAGAAGCCAGCCTTGTTTCAAACAAGAGTAAAAGACAATTACTTCACATTACTAAAAACTCTTTATAAACCAGGTAGCAATATTGCATGGTTTATTTCTGGGTCCTCTATCTCATTGGTCTCGCATCTTACTCTGTTGCTGCCGTGTGGATCTTGTTACCATGGTTCTGTTCAACATTTAAGATCAAGTTTTGTTCTATATAATACCACTTCTCCTGCTTAGGATTGCCTTAGTTGTCCAGGGCCTTCAATGCAAACATTTTTTCAAGCTCTGTGAAGAGTATCATTGGAAATTTGATGGGATTGCATTAACGCTATTTAAATTTTAATAATATAGCAATCCATGAACCCAGGTTATCTTTTATCTTCTAATGTCTTCACATCTTTCTTTAGAATGTTAAAGCTTGCATGGAAGCACTGAGATCTTTCCTTTTCTTTGACAATGTTTTTCCTTAGGGCTTTTTTTATTTTTTGGCTATCATTAATGGAACTTTTTCTGATTTATTTCTCAACAAGTTCATAATTGGTACATATAAAAGCTACTGTTTTTAATGATTTTGCCCCCTACTGCTTTACTGATGGTGCTTATAAGAACTAAGAGTTTTCCATTAGATCAATAATCTATGGGTATAAACCTAGATGTTCGGAGGCAATTTGACAGATGGAGAATGATGATTTAGCAAAGCAACAAGCAGTAGCTACTCCAGGAGCCTGTGATCTCCCAGTCCCAGATTTTTGTAATACGTTAACAACCATGTGTTCTATTGTGGAACAATCCAGGTGGAGGTGCCATGGTACCTCATCAACATCTTTGGAAACCCTGGGGTCACTGTTAGGAGCCTGAAGTCTCTGTCAAAATAAACTTTCTCTGGTTAACATTTTAAATACCATATTCACCGGATCACTGACAGGTTTGAGGACCATTATCTATTAAGTATTTCTGAGCTAAACAAACCTAGGCTCAATCTTGAAAATACATATAGGAGGCTAAGTAAATTTTCCTCCTGCAATTATTTATGCTATAATTTATTTTTGTTTTTGTTTTTGTTTTTGTTTGGTTTGGTTTTTTGAGACAGGGTTTCTCTGTGGCTTTGGAGCCTGTCCTGGAACTAGCTCTGTAGACCAGGCTGGTCTCGAACTCACAGAGATCTGCCTGCCTCTGCCTCCCGAGTGCTGGGATTAAAGGCGTGCGCCACCATCGCCCGGCTTTATGCTATAATTTAGCATGGCTACAAGGATAGTTCTGAACACATTAAAGAATCTGATCCTTTATGAAGTGACTATTAATTTGCATATCTTAATTATGTTTAAAAGTTTACAGTTATAAGAACTATATCGGTTAAGTTGGAGTCTTAACAAATAACAATTTCTGAATTGAAGATCCTTAGTATCAAAAATAAAACATAACTCATCACCAACACAGAGAGACTGGAAGTTTCCTGACCCTTCTATAGCACACCATTGTAGGGTATAACAGTTTCTAGTATTACTCAGTTTATCAAAATAGCTTAAGCTTAACAAAGCGAGCAAAGACAAGGAGATTAAACACACATCCTTAAGTATTAACAGACCTTAGGTAAGGAGAGACAGTCTCTAAGCCAGTGATTCTCAACCTTCCTAATGATGTGACCCTTCAACACAGCTCCCCGTGGTGTGGGGATCACCCAGCCACAAAATCATTCCCATTGCTATTTCACAATTGCAAATTTGTCACAATTATGAATCACAATGCAAACATCCAACATGCAAGTAGTCTTAGGTTACCCCTCCCCTGTAAAAAGGTCTTTCAGTCCTCAATGGGTCAAGACCCATAGGTTGAGAAGGTCCATCAAACCCCTTGCCAGACTGCTTAAGCCATTGCCTTATTGCAGCATAAGGTAGGAACATCCCAGTTTCTGGTTTTTAGTATTTGATACTCTTAACTGTAGTCTTAATTCTAAACCTTTTTATTTATTTTTAAATTCAAATATTAATAAAACATTTTATAAACTTAAAATGTGCCATAGCCTTATACATTTAAATATTTTAAAACTATTTCTTAAAACATATCAAGTTTTTTAATTCAAATTTTCTGCAAAACTCCACAATTTCCTCTTTAAAAAGTTTAAAATCTGGGTCAGGCAGTGGTGGTTGGCACATGCCTTTAATCCCAGAACTCGAGAGGCAGAGGCAGGCGGTTACTGTGAGTTCGAGACCAGCCTGGTCTACAAGAGCTAGTTCCAGGACAGGCACCAAAGCTACAGAGAAACCCTGTCTCGAAAAAAACCAAAAAGCAAAGAAAAAAACAGAAGTTAAAATGTCTCAACTATGTGCTCCTATAATATCGAAAATAAAGCATCCCTCTTTTCCTTCAAGAGGGAAGATATGGGGAAGATAAGGTAAAATTAAGCTTTAGTAGTACAAACAATTCAGAATTCAATATCTGGGATTTATTCACAATCCTTTGGGTTTTCTCGAGGGCCTTGGACCACCCCTTTGGCTCTATCCTTGGCTATATATATATATATATATATATTTATAATATATTATATATATTATATATAATATCCACACATACACGTAGCCTGGCTTCTAGATTCCAGCCTGCTCCATTTCTTCATGGCTGGTGCTTCTGGGGACTGTAACACATGGCACCAACTCACATGACACTGGCATTTATGAAACTGCTAAGGTCCCCCCTTGCAACGGGGCTCTCTTTCGGGACTCCAGCCCCGCCACACATTTACAAGCCTCAGCTGTTCCCCGTGACTCATCTTTAAGCCCATCATCACCTGGGCAACTCTTACGTTACCACGTTTGGCTGCGAGCACAAGGTACATTCCTGCACGTGAAAACACGGAGGTGCAGCTCTAATCCGTGATTAAACAGGCCTTGTTTTTAAACTCTGTCTTTCCTAAACCTTGTTTTCAGGACAGGAACTATGGTACAAAAATCCATCCTAATTCAAAATATTTTAGAGACCCGTTGGTGGCTTTTTTGAAAGCCCACTCTACGTGGTCACCTTTAATCAAGAAGGCCAGAAAACAAAGACAGGCAAAACTTCCCAACCAACCAGAACCAGTCGGCAGGTGACACCTCAATATTCGCCCTGGTTGGGAAAATATTAGGGGCCTGCTGAATCCCCTCCATGTCCCAACTAGGGATTGCACAAACAGAACCAGATTATGACTTACCAGGAGGGCTTTCTAGATGCATTTCTCGGCATGGCAGTTCTCACGATAGTCTGCGAACCGAAGGAAGCCTTGGAGCCTTGGGACATCTCAAGGTGCACACCTTTCTGAAGCAGCTCCTCTTTCCAGGTTCCAGAGTGAAGGTTCAGCTTTAGAATTTGGGTAGGTGGTCTGAATCTCACTGGGGCTACCAAATATGTTAATCCCATAGGTAGAAAATAAGACCACTACCACAGTTTAAAGCCAAACTTGAAGGAAACTTTAATACTGGGCAGGCGATGGGCTCTGTCCAGGTCCATACCCAGGTTCCCAGGAAATGGCTCCCAAGCCACAGTTTTCAGGGGCTTAAAGTATTTCCCATGAGGTCCAATCAGGACAAATATACATCCTGATGTATTTCCTGCCTACGCCCCTCTGGTCTCCATCCAATCAGGGGCAAGTGTACATCCTGACATATTTTCTGCCTGTGCACCTCCTGCCCACGTGATCAAGCACACCTGGTGTAGGTGATCAAACGAACTTGTTTAGGGGAGTGAAAACACGTGGCTTGTTATTGTGCATAAACGCTAGTCTCCAGCACCTCAGGAACTATCTGTGCTTGTGCAAAAGATTTGGAGATCAGAGTCCTTCTGATTCTGTTTCATGGATCTCTCAGGCATAGTAATTAAAACTTAAAATGTAACTTTGGCTCTCACAGTTCCTCAGTTTACTCAGGCAAAACCTGTACACATGACATCCAGGCAAATGCAACGGTATCTAACACACTGTCCACATTGCCATCTTTAGAGACAAATATGGCATTTACATGATCCTAAATCGATTCTATAGGTTTGGGGGGAGAAGTCTTGATCTATGTCAGTTAAAGAAAACATGCAGCCTTCTGTGATTCACTGACGCCCACCTGCCCACATTGCTTTCATTGGCACCTTGATCAAATTAGATAGCTGTAGTTTAAATTTTACAAGCTAACTGAAAAAAGTGGGGGTGGGAGACTTAAGGCATTGAATTTCACTTTCTCCTCTATTAAATGTCCCTTAGGTATTTCAATGTAGATTTTGATATTTTCTCTCATACTAAGACTGCTGTAATCTATATTGCTCAAGGAATGGAGGCCAAAGATTTAAAGTTTTGCTGCTAAGCAGTCACAGCATGGTGAAAGGCAAGTGGGCAATATGGGTTGATCACAAACACAGGCAGACATTTTATTGCATCTTCCTGGTACTTGCTAAAATGTGAATGTTTAAAGAGGCATAATTCACAAATGACTTTTCATATCTGCTAAGTGCTTGACTCACTCTCTCAACTAGGTAATGCCTGTGGTAGTTTGAAAGAAAACGGCCCCCAAAGGGAGTGAGTGGCACTATCAGGATGTGTGGCCTTGTTGAAGGAAGTGTGTCACCCTGGAGGTGGGCTTTGAGGTCTCATATAATGTTCAAGAAAACTCTTCACTTCCTGTTGCCTGAAAGATGGAGAACTCTCAGCTACCTGTCCAGCACCATGTCTGCCTGCATGCTACCACGTCCCCTCATGATGGCAATGGACTAACCTGTGAAACTGTAATGTTTCCCTTTCTAAGAAAAAGAAAGGTGTCTGTAGTCATGGTGTCTCTTCTATGACAGTGCTCATCTGTTTAAAGCCTCCCATCTCTCTCTGATACGTATTTCTCTATACATGGTCTTGAAGCCATTTGTTTTGTGTATGTCACATTTCACAGATGCCCACGGATGCCAGACGATGGCATCAGATTCCCTGGCACAGGAGCTGACAAGCAGTCGTAAGCTGCCTGGCCTGAGTCTGGGAACAGTACGTGGGTCCTCTAGAAGAGCACTCTCCAACCCTGGGAAATCGCATCATCTCTGCCGCTGATCCTAATCTTCACATCTCCAGACAACCAGGCTCCGTGGGGACTGCATGATCTTGAGTCTCCAAAACAGGATAGCTTTTGTCATTTGATACAGGGTTTCATGTAGTACAGGCCAGCCTCAAACTCAGTATGCACCAATGACTTTGAGCACATCCAGATTTATGGGATGCTAGGATGGAACCTAGTTCATGTATATTAATCAAGCACTCAACTGAGCTACATCCCCAGACCTGAATTAGCTATATTTAGTGTATGGTGCATGCATATGTGTTTCTAACTGTTCACACACATGTATGTGGGCCAGAAGTTGATTTCAGGTGTCTTCCTCAGTCACTTGCCATCTTAGTTTTGAGACTGTCTCTTGATGAACACGGAGATAACAGATTCAGCTAGTTTGGTTGGTCAGTAAGCCCCTTTAATCCTACTGTCTCTGCCTTTTCAGAACTGAGAATACAAGCACAAGTCACTACCCATGGCTTCTAAGAGGGTGCCAAGGTCCCTAACTTAAGTTCTCATGCTTGCTTAGCAAGTATGTATTACGCTACCTCCCCAACACCCTGAATTAGTTAATTTTTCAAGAAACTATTACAGAATTAAGGGCTCTAGAGTTTCTACTTCTTTAGTAAGAAGGTGTGCTTACGGTTTGAGTAACACAGAAGTGTATCTGACATTCTAACACATATACCCTCAAAAGCCTGAACCACTTAAATGAATATTTTGAGTGTAGTAGATATAAAACTAAGTTTAGGTGGAGACCAGAGAGGTGGCTCAAGGGTTGAGCTCTTCCAGAGGACCCAGGTTTGATGCCCAGCACCTACACAGTGTTTTACAATCTTTACCTGTCACTTCTGTTCCAGGGGACCAAATGCCCTTTTCTGGACTCCAAGGTACATGCGTGTAATACACATACACCCATACACATAAAATAATAGTAGCAAAAGTAAGTATAGATGAAGATATAAATGCTTCCGTGGATAGAAGGAAATATTATCTAGGGCTATAACATGTATACTTGAAAACACAGACTGAGTGTTTGCGGTAGGGAGAAAGTAAGATGCTTATACAAACTTTCTACAGCATCCCTACAACTTGCTGAATGGCCAAGTACTTGCCTAACAGGGCTTTACTCACGTGATTCTTTTTAACCCTCAAAGTATAAACTGTCTGATGCTCTGAATAAAGTTGGCTATTGCATGAGACTTTAGTCTGCCTCATTTTTAGGTGAACTCTCCAAGGTTCATGCTGCCACCTAGAACAGTAAACAGCAGGGTTCTATTATGAACACACAGATGGAAACTGTCTCCTTTACTAATTGTATCTAGCAGATACTTACTGCTTGAAGTCCTAGAGACAGCTCTTGTGACTCTGAAGGTTGCTTACTGGGCGTGAGGAAGGGCAGTAAGACAGAAGGATAGCAACCACGGCTAACTTGCAGCAAACAAAAAGTGATGAGGAGGATATTCTCTAAAACTGGTGAAGCTGCTAGAACAGCATTCTTGCTTTTTTTTTTTCCCCAAATCCCCTAACCATTTTGATAGACGACAGACTTAGAAAAAGTTGGTGGGTGGGAGGGCTATCTTCTCTCTTCGCTTTCCATTTCCTGGTCTCCCATTTCTGTGCATTCAATCTAGCTTCTCAGACCTTTACTACATCTCCCTGAGGAAAGAATCTTTGATCTCAAATGTATTTAAGCAGGCAGTACTTAGCTGATTTTTATCTATTAAAATATAAACGCTCTTAGGGACCAAATGTTCTTCCTCAGTTAGACAAAGCTTGCTTAGTGGGCAACAAGGTTCTGGGTTCAACCCCAGAAAAAAAAAAAAAAACAAAAAAAAAACAAAACAAATAAGCTCACAGACCAAAGAGTTTTATGTGCTAGCTGGAGGCCTACAACAAATAGCTAAATTGTTCTCTTGCTGATCGTGACTTTCAATGTCATTCTGAGCTTTCTGTATTTCAGGAAATAAACAATACTATGTACTACAGAGGAGGCAAAAGCTACAACGAGCCTCAAAAAAAAACAAAAAAACAAAAAAACAAAAAAACAAAAAAAAAAACCACGGAAGAATTTGAACCTAGTCTAGTTGGTGCTAACATTAATGGTATTCATTTCTTTGACTCAATAAAGAACCACGAGAAAGAAAGGAGCTGTCACTCAGTTTCTGCCAAGCTAGAGGCTAACTCTTCAGCCTCCTGAGGCCCGATCCTGTAGTGTAACCTTTGCTTCATTTCAGTAATAAAAAGCATTAAAAATTTAGACAAGGCATTATGTTATATTTATTTATTCTCCAGCTTGTACAAACTGGATGTAGAAGCATAAACATAGTACATTTCTACCATCTTCAACAAAAATATAACCAATATGTACAATTATTGTATTAAAAATACAAAAGGATACAGACCGCACCAATGTCTTTCTAAAAGACATACAGGTACAAGTAGTATCAAAAGTATGAGGAAATCACCAGTTAATAGTACATTCTGCACTCGACATCACAGAGCGAACTGAGATTAGCAGTCCTATGTTCTACAATTACTTAATGTTTAGATAACATTTGTGCAATTTGTGATAGAGCTAGATTTTTGTCTTTCTATATGCACATGAGGTCCATAGCCTATATAGTAAAACTGGCAATAATGCTTGTTACATGTAAAATTACAAATGCGTGAGAGACGATGTGATACATAAGTAGACAAATGCCATGACATAGAAGAGAATTATTAAATAAAGCACTGACATTGTTTGACACAGTGAAAAAACACTGCAATTCGACCTTTAAAATTGGAAGCTATTTACGTTTATTTGACTGATCAATATGATCAGTTGAATTTAATGGAAAAATCCAAGACCAGCAGCCCCTCACATCTGAGTACTACTCGGATTGGCAGCCTTCACTTTTCCGGAGTCTGTGCAAAAAACAACACAAAAATAGGACGATGGGGTCATTTTCAGTCCTTCTAGGGTTCATAGCAGCTGTGAGCAGATGGGCGCTACACTTAGGACTTCTCTAGAGGCAGTGTCACAAAGCCACGTACAGGGCAGTCTTTGGTGACTGACCCACCTTGCAGAGGCTAGTGTATCTAACCATGTGACCTTTAATCATGTTTAAAGACATACTCTCTGGGGCCATTTCAACAAGGGGAGGAGGCTGTCTTGAAAGAGCAGTACGAACAGCTGGCATTCACCCCAACACCCCAAGCTGCTTCACTGCGATGCTATCCAGTTATGCTTCTTTCTTTTAAAAAATAGAAACAAAAAGCTCTGAAACTCTAAATTAACAAAACTCAAAAAATAAAAATTAAAAAAATTTTTTAAAAAACCCATAACTTAAAAACAGGGGTTGCCATCCATTGTAATTGAGCAGGACACACTCTCAAATAACACTGTCCCGCCTCCTAAGGCTCAGACAGGACACCCAAGTCCTCGTTCCCTCCCCTGGCCATGTGCAAAGAGTTTTACATTAGAGCCTCACCCACTGGGGAAGGAGCGGGTGAGGAGTCCTCGTATTTAAGTAATTGGCTAACATTTGATGCTTCTGGGATAGGGCACTTCACGGGCAAGGCCAGAAGGACATGGGAAGACAGCATCGCTGCCAGGTCTTCCCTTGGTATGGCCATACCCTGTCCGGCATATTTGGTTTTTCAGAAACCCAGGCTGGCAATCCTACTTAAGGTTCAAAATAATACTGTAATCATTAAATGGATATATTTACTCTCTGAACACAATCTTTAAACTCATTTTTAAAAGGCTAATTGTAAACAAGTGGGCAAGCACTGTACTCAAAGGATTTCATGTCTGTCTTTGTCTTCCTTGGTGGGTTCTAGACCCCATGTAGTTCAAAGGCTAGTTTCTCTCATCTTCCAAATGAGACCGAGGGCTAGGGTTGGATTGAAATCTAAGAGGAAGATTGCAAACTCCTTCCAGGCGCGGAGAAGCGCGGCCAGAGGGGATCACCTTTGGATGATCTCCTTCCAGGCGCGGAGAAGCGCAGCCAGAGGGGATCACCTTTTGATGATCTCCTTCCGGGCGCTGAGAAGCACGGCCAGAGGGGATCACCTTTTGATGATCTCCTTCC
>NC_022009.1:120434739-120436419 GCF_000317375.1 Microtus ochrogaster
GAGTCTGGAATGATACTGCGTGATGTGGCAGGCAGCAGCTCGGAGACTGCTGGGCTGTGCATCTCAAGCAATAAGGTCTGCAAAGTGCCACGGCAATTTCTTCACAGTATTTCACATGCAAAGGGGAAAGGAAGAAGGGGAGAAGAAGCCCCATGCTGCTTTAAGGCAGGGAAGGAGGCAAACTGGTCCACCATCCTCAGGATGTGCGTGCCAAGGCTCCATTGCTTCGGACGTCTTCTTGTGCTCTCCTGTCGGTGGCGTGCTCTGAGCCTCAAACCGCAGACACTTGCTCATCTTCTGCATATACAGCAGCGGAGAAAACAAAACAAATAAAAAGTCAACAAGTAGACAATTTTCTGTGCTATCACGTTCACTTAGGTTAAAAGAAAGACACATTTAATGTAGCTCACTTAAAACCCTTGCATTTTTGGCAAGCAGTTAGTCATAATTTTAAAAGTTTAAAAACGGGTGTATCATGCAAATCTTTAAACACATATATATACTATATCTGTATACATTGGGGGGTTGAGACAGGGTTTCTCTATGTAGCCTGGCTGTTCTGGAACTTCCTATGTAGGGAGGGGTGGCATTAAACATACAGAGATCCACCTGCCTCTGCTCCACAAATGCTGGGATTAAAGCTGTGCACCATCTTATCAGGCTTATACACCCTAGGAAAAAGGCAGCTGTGTGTGGTCATTCAGGTTTATAATCCCAGTGCCCAGGAAGCTGAGCCAGGAGCAAGCGTCTGCAGCCAGTCTGGCCCACTTTCTTAAAAAAGTTACAATTGTGACGGCGAGGCTAGGTTGTCACCAAGAAAAAAGTTGGAGGAAGTGCCTCCATCAGAGTGGCCTGGAAGGCATTTTCTTGGTTGCTAGTTGATGCAGGAGGGCTGAGCCCACCATGGGCGATGGCATGCCTAGGTAAGTGGGCCTTGACTGTGTATGAAATATGGCTGAATGTGAGCTTGGGAGTGAGCGGTGTTTCCCCGTGGTCCCGCGGTCTCTCCTTCAGTTTCAGGTCCAACTTCCCGGAATACTGGACTGGAAAGAAAGAAACTCTTTCCTCCCCAAATGGCTTCTGCTCAGCATGTCTACCAGCAAAAGAAACCAAACTGAGATAACAATAAATCAATAAAATTAAATATATTGTACGCTTACTGGTTGAGCAGTTACTAATAACTGAAGTTCTAAAATAACAGCTATTTTTCTAAGACGAACTTTTAATCATATGCATGCCAGTTTCTGTGTGCGGAAGTCAGAAGAGATGATCGGATCCCCTGGTAGAAGAGTTTTAGGCAGATGTGAGTTTCTACCAGGGCACTAGAAACTGAACTTCGCTGCAAGAGCAGTATATACTTTTAAACACACAGCCGTCTCTCCAGGCCTTCCTCTAATGTTAATTTTTAGAGAGAGAGAGAGAGAGAGAATATATGAGTGCAGTTGCCACAAAGGCCAGCAGAGTGTGTCGGTCTCTTGGCACCTGGAGTTCCAGGCTACTGGAAGCCACCCACAGGGTGTTAGGAACCGAATTCTGCTCTTCTGGTAGAGCAAGAAGAGTTCTTAGCTACTGAACTATCTCTCCAGACCCGAGCTCCTTGTTTTTAACAGCACAGTTACACATTAAGAAGTCTAGAAGGAGTCCTCTTCCTGAGGACTGGGGTTTGCTTCCCAGCACACA
>NC_022009.1:120436701-120442416 GCF_000317375.1 Microtus ochrogaster
CCCTTCCTCCTCCATAACCCCCTGAATAAACATTCAACCTCAAAAAAAAAACAAACAAACTTGAGGATAGACAAAAATGTTAATATTCATTAATTATAATTAAAAATGATAATTCTCATGATTATGTTTTGGACTTTGCTATGATGGTTGTGTAATAAAGCACACTACACTGAATACTTAAAAGGCGAAGGGCAGGATTCCTCCTTGCCCTCAGCCCACTGTTAGCAGGAACATCCAGAGAGAGGCAGAGAGCCCAAGGACAGCATAGCTTTCCTATCCCTTCATTTCCAAGCCACTTTCTGCCCATTAAGTGTCCAACTGCAAAGCTTCCACTGAAAACGTTAACCAGCTGCGTTCCAACAGGTCAAGATGCTTCTCCAAATTTCTAAAATGAGTAACAACCAGAGGTTTTCACTCTTATCCTTAAAATAGAGCCACAAAAGAACTTCAGTTTTGCTAAGTATTATCTTGGAAATTGAGGCTAAGCTGTGTCTCAGGTAGAACCTGCCTAGCACCCTGTAGGTCCTTGTCTCTAACCCTAGCACAGGAAAAGACTAAAATTCCAGTCATGTGCAAGCTTCCTTACAAGCAACCGTTCTGTAATTGCTGGCACTTACAAAACCATTTAAAGCAAGGTTCTTTCTCCTGCCAAACAGTGGGGGAAACCCTCCACAGCAAGCAGTTAAAGGTCCTAGAGCCACTGCTCTGACCCTCCTAAGTAAGTGGGACCTGGAACTGGCAGCAGGTCACCCCAGGAGCTGGGGTGGGCATGGAAAGCTTACCATCCTCCTCGGCGCCAGCGAAGCCCTGCGGTTGGAAGGGTGCGAGGCGTGGGTCTGCATCGCTGGGCTTGTGCCACTGCGGCTTGCTTCCCGGTCTGCTGGCTGCAGGAGGCGTCTGCACTGGAGCCGGAGCCTCCGTGGGCCGAGCCACCATCCGGGACCGCTGCAGGGCCACGTTGTAGTCTGGGGGCTTCCGGGCCGGGTGGCAAGGCCCTTCAGGGAAATCGGCGATAGGGATGCCCACGTAGCCTGGAGGTGTGGGAGGTGGTTCCCGGTACCTGCCCTCCTTCCGAGCTGCAGGGAGACGGCAGGGTGTCAGGTCCAAGGCCTTTCACTTTACATAAGGTGCAGATAAAAGCACCCTTCAGACAAGCCAGGGCATCAGGCTGTCCTCAGCTAATACTCACCAGGTCACTTCTGCCTAGTGCTATAACCGCTAAGCAAAGCCTAAACAGGGGAGTTCAACTAAAAACTAACCTCACAAAACAAGGTACAAGAGGGACCAGGGACATGCCTGGGTCACATCAGTGAGGGGTAAAAATCCCCTCTCTCCTTTCTGTACCCGGATGGGGGTAACAGCGGAGGTTTCTTAGGCATTTCCCAATATTATCACATGGAGAATCAGGTTCACATCCCTCCAATTCTCTAGGTTTCTCTTTGGAAAACAATAAATTAAGATTAGAAAGCCCTGCAAACCAAAAAGGCAGTTGCTTTTCTTAAAGTCCACAATTTCATGAAGGTAAACCCATTCGTCTCTGTGACCTGCAACATGAGATTTGTAAAACTGACTAAGACTCAAGCTTATTTTTCTTGACTTTCTCAGGAACTAGAAATCACTTTCCTCTTCAGCAATAAAAATTCTGAGAATTAGTTTTTTAACAGAAATGGCTCAGAATAACCAACCTAAGAACTCTGAGCTGCCGCCTCCTCACTCACCGTTATGGGGTACTAAGTCTGACATCCCTGTATCACCTTTCATGTGGCCACATAACTGTTCACTCATCAATACTCTAGGGGTTTCTCTCTGCACCTCACAATCTACCCTGCATTCTCTCAGACAGACATTCATCATTCAAGTTACAGAGAACATAAGCCCGTGAGTGAGGAGACACACTTGTCTCTACACCAGAAAGGGCAGCAGCATCTTTTAGGGGCTCCTGATACATTGGCACTGTCCTCTGCCAAGACCTCTTCCATCCTCACGCTAATCATATTAAGATAGCATGGCTGGGGCTGGAGAGATGGCTCAGTGGTTAAGACCACTGGCTGCTCTTCCAGAGGACCTGGGTTCAATTCCCAGCACCCACACGGAGCTCACAAGTGTCTGTACAACTCTAGCTTCAGGGGATAGGACTCTCACACAGACATACATGTGTGCATGTGAGTGCATGTAAAATGAAAATAAGTCATTTCTTAAAAAGATAAAATTATGAAGCTCATTTTAGAGAGGAACAGGCACAGCTGAGTGTCTCCGGTGTCAAGACGGGCTCCTAGCTCTGCCTTTTGCACTTTACCCATCTCTGAGTTTTTTACCCATCTCTGAGTTCTTTACCCCTGTCCTCCCAGGTACAAAGAATTTGTTTAGTAGAAAAACAATGTGTCTTCATAACAAAAACCAATAAAAAATCAATATACAAAGAATACTGATACAATTCAAGGGGATGGGAGAATGATGAACCGCTCTTCTGCGTTTCAATAGGAGGGAATGGCTCCTCTGTGAGGAACAGGCACCTATTCTAATAATGTCCTGGTAGGATCACAGCCCATTGATCCCGAAGGCTAAGTGCTACTGACTGCTCAAGTGTGCGTCTCCGACCACAAACTTGGCTCTTAAGCCCTGGTCAGTTCACTCACTGACCATACTGCTGATCTGGAAACAGGCATGGTGATGGACAATCTGAGGGGAAGCCAACTTCCATCCATGTCCAGGTGCACCCCAGCAGTCCATTTCCATACGTACCGATGAGCCCCTTTGGAGTAGTCGGCGTCACAGCTATGTGGGCAGGCACGGGGACAGGTTTGGCTTCCTCTGTGGTCACAGGCACCATGCTGCTGCTTTCGGCCTCGATGGAGACATCCTTGCCGCCCCTTCGCTTGATAGTGCCCGTGTCACCTTCTGAGTCTTCTCCCCAGTAGCCCGTGGAAGATGCCCAGCTTGCCCGGGATTGAGCTTGCTCAAGACTCTCTCTATTTTGATTTTGTCTACTATATTTTGTGCTATGATCGGAAAACATGATTTGGTCCATATGGCTCCCGGAGGCCCATATGCCTGCAGCATCCCCTGAATAGTCAAAGTGAGTGTGCCCAAACGGCAAGGTTTCCCAGCTCCTCTGGTGCTGGATGGTCTGGATGTTGTCATGGGAACCACTTGAACATGAAGTCCAGCTCCCACGACCGCTGTCAGCAGCATCGAGGGAAGCGCGGTCCCCTTGGTCATGGGAAAGCTCCTCTGTGCTGGGAGAAGAGATAACAGTGGCCGCGGCATACAGACCTCGGCCTTCAGACACTGGGGCATATGACCTGCCATCGAAACAAAGGAAGGGAAGATGTCAGATGGTTAAACAACCCTTTACTGACAAACTGTTTTGCTGCTTTGAGACAGGCTCTTGGTTTGTAGCCTAGGTGGGTCTTGAACTCATTAACCTCCTACCTCAGTCTAAGTGCTAGGGGAACAGGCATAAGCCACTCTGCCTATAAAGTATCTTTTCCCTAGAAAAGTGGCTTTCTTCCATCCCAGAAAGAGGAGGAGAGTACTCCTGCATGGGATCAGAGTGGCTAGTTTATTATAGCACTCATTCATCTTTTCACAAAGCAAACACAGGGAAGTGTAGTAGCATTTCGATTGTATTTTAATAAATCAAGACTGCCTGAAGATCTGAGAGTAAAACAGCCCCAATGGTCAGCCTTACAGACCAGGTGGTGGTGACACACACCTTTAATCCCAGTAGCCACACTAGCTGCCATAGAAACTGGGCAATGCACACGTTTATTCCCAGCCCTAGAGAGGATTATAAAACAGGAGGAGACAGCTCTCAGTCTCAGTCTCATTCTGAGACTCTTGGAGGCAGGATTATGTGATATTTTCAGACTGAGGTTGAGGTAAGAGCCAGTGGCTGGCTGCTTTGCTTTTCGGGTCTTCAGGTTAAACCCCAATTTCTTACTCTGAGTTTTTAATGCTTCAGGAAAGAGACCAACAATTTGCTACAAATAAAGGAGCACTTTCCTTACAAGGCTCTGAACGGCTGAATACACTGTGGTTCCCTAGGGAAGGCGGCACAGACAGAAACTGGGATGTGTTCTACTGCACAGAGCCCCAGTGGACCACCAGAGGGGAAAACCAACTACAAAAGCAGTCTGCATAACAGAAATAGCATGACATGCAATGACAGATCCACAGAACGAGAAACAAAAGAACGCAAGGATTAGACTTACCCTAAGCTGTATTGATCAGGCTCGATCAGGGCCCGCCGCTCCATCCTGCCCACACCCAGGTTGGTCTCCACGATGCTGACAGAATGCCTCTGACGCCGTTCATCATGCAGAGGGACTGGCACCGAGTCAAAAGAAGAATTGCTGACAATACTGGATCGTGAAGAAATTTCACTGTGCCCAGAATCTGAAAAATTATCCACGGTACCACTGGGAGCCAACATATAACCTGAACGAGAAATGCAAATTCAGTAATTAAACATTTTAGGCTTTTAAAACTGGTCCACAAAACAAGCAAAAATTAAATGTTGACAATGAGGTGGAAGTTTACTCAAAAACTTATAAATACCAGGTGACTAAGATTAAAATTTCACTCTAATAAAGTAAAAATTGCCTATTCAATGGTCAGAGAAAACTATCTATTGTTATTCGTCCTAGGTAAAGATGAAGAAACTATGGCACACCTTAACTATTCTTGCTTCCTTAGCTACAACCCATACTACTGTTAGTAAAGCCAGAGAACAGAGCTCAAAGAGAAAAACATTTTTGTCTCGCATGTCTGAGGCATCAGTTCCAATCTTAGCAGCATAAAACAAGACAAAAACAAAAGTGGTCCTTCAAAACCCCCAGAACCAAACCCCACTACTCCTAGAAGTACGAACCCAATCCTCAAACTGTCAGTGGGTGTCTTGCTTTCTTTTGTTGTTTGTTTTTCAAGACAGGGTTTCTCTGTGTAGCCTTGGCTGTCCTGGAGCTTTCTCTGTAGACCAGGCTGGCCACTTCTATATTGCTGTTGCATAATTTTCAGTTTAATTAGAACAAATTTTAATATAAAAATTATTCCTACACTTACAATGAATTAGATTTTTTTTTTAAAAAAAAAATGTTTGCGTTAATCCAGAACTCAGGAGGCAGAGGCAGAATAATTGCTGCAAATCTGAGACCAGACTGGTCTACATGGTCGGCAGCTACTGGGCCAGACAGTGCTCAAAATAAGATTTTAATCAAAAACTACAAAATATCCCTCCCAAAGTTTTAAAATGTTACAAAAGTAAATGCTATCTATTTCTAAGTATAAAAATTAGGAACAATATTCCATTAATAATAGCATCAAGAGACAATGAGACAAGCTACAAACAGACATAACAGAAGAGATGAAAGACTTCTACAATGAAAACTTTAAGGCACTGGAATAATAGTCTACCCAAAGTAGATCAAAGACCTTAACTTAATACCTAAAACTGTAGTGGCATTTCAATTTTATTTTAATAAATAAAGCTTGCCTGAAGATCAGAGAGTAAAACAGTGCCATTGGTCAGCCTTACAGACCAGGCAGAGGAAATAAACACCCTTTAAAAAAACTATATATAGCCGGGCGGTGGTGGCGCACGCCTTTAATCCCAGCATTCGGGAGCCAGAGGCAGGCGGATCTCTGTGAGTTCGAGACCAGCCTGGTCTACAGAGCTAGTTCCAGGACAGGCTCCAAATCCACAGAGAACCCCTG
>NC_022009.1:120442516-120445041 GCF_000317375.1 Microtus ochrogaster
ATATAGTTTTTTCAAGACAGGGTTTCTTTGTAGCACTGGAGCCTTCTTGAAACTTGCTCTGTAGACCAGGCTGGCCTCAAACTCACAGAGATCCACCTGTCTCTGCCTCCCGAGTGATGGGATTAAAGGCGTGTGCCACCACCGCCCAGCTGTAGCCACACTAGTTGCCATAGAAACCAAAAGGTGCACGCCTTTAATCCCAGCCCTCTCACTCCCAGTCTCGCTCCAAGATTCCTGGAGGCAGGATCACCATTTAGCCTGAGGTCGAGGTAAGGTTGGCTGTTTTGCTTTTCTGACCTTCAGGTTGAATCCTAATTTCTGTCTCTGGGTTTTTGTTAATCGTGCTACATAAAATGTTTAAATCGCTTGAGAAAATAATCCAGTTCTGACTAGTATTCAAACAGCATCACAAACAGCCCCAGGAACTGACAAGTTTCATTATGTGGAATTAGGAACTTCTTCACAACAATAAAAACTATCAACTGACTGAACATAGCCTACAGAGTAGAAGAAAACCTTTGCCAATTCTATTTCAGACAAGGGTTAATATCTGGAAAAATTAAACACCCCAAACCAAACCAAACGCCTACCAGTAAATGGGCCACTCAAATGGGAAAAACAAAACAAACATACACAGTTCTCAAAAGAAACACCACCAACTGGCCAGTAAAAATTCAGCATTCTTAGCCATCAGGGAAATAATTGTTTTGTGATTCTAACTCACCACTTTCAGAATGTCATTAAAAAAACAAATGATAGTCAGTGGTGGTGGTGCGTGCCTTTAATTCCAGCACTTGGAAGGCAGAGGTGGGCAGTCTCTAAGTTTGAGGCCAGCCAGACTCAGAAAGTTCCAAGACATCCAGGGCTACACAAAGAAAGCCTGTCTCAGAAAAACAAACACAGAAAAACAACAACAAAAATAAATAAAAGAAGGAAAGGAGGGAGGGAAGAAGGGAGGAGGAGGTAGGAAAAAGGGAGGGAGGAAGAGAGAAAGGAAGGGAGGGAGGGAGGGAGGGAGGGAGGGAGAGAGGGAAGGAAGGAAGGAAGGAAGGAAGGAAGGAAGGAAAGAGAGAAGAAGGAAGAAGGGAGGGGGGAGATTAAAAAGGAAGGAAGGAGGGTGGCAGGAGGGAGAAGGGAGGGAGGGAGGGCGAAAACAAATGGCAGCAACGATAGGGAGTCCTTCCTCACCACTTGAGGAAGGTAAACTAGTGTAGCCACCATGGAAATCAGGGTCGAGGTTCCTCAAAAACAAACAAAAACACCTAAAAATAGAATTATCAAATGACCAGGCTCCACTTCTCCTGGCGTTGACCCAAGAGTCCACAACCTACCAGATACTGGCGTGTGTATGTTCACTGTGGTTTTGTACAGATACCCAGGAAATGCAAGAGTCTAGATGCCCAGCAGAGGGAGGGGCAATGACAATGTGGTGTGTACACACAATGCACGTTTATCCCACCATGAAGAAAAATGACAGAAATGATAGCAAAAGGATGAAATTAGAAAATATTACACTCGGTGATACAACCCAGGTTCAGAAAGTGAAATTAGAAAATATTACACTCGGTGATACAACCCAGGTTCAGAAAGTGAAATTAGAAAATATTACACTCGGTGATACAACCCAGGTTCAGAAAGACAAACACGCATTTCTTCTAGCGTGTGGATCCCAGACTCTAAGTTCTGATCTCTTGGGTTTGGCTAGAGCAGGAAATGGGTAATCTGAGCTTTCATGAGGGTCTGCAGTCTCATTCGGCCAATACTTGTAATATTAGCACCTGTCTTTGCCAGCAGGTGAAGAGAAGCCATAAATTTAAAAATGCCAGCATTCTTCCAAATTTACAAATGGACGGGGAAAATCCATCGTCACATCACATCGGATTATTTATGCAGCAAACACAGACTTCTCTGGTGTGTGTCTCTGGGAGCAGCTGGACTGAATGTGTGGGCTTGAGCAGGGGCAGGAGTGACCGAGCCCTACCTTTCCTGGGGGAGCTCTGAGGCGAGGTAGGGGGTGATGACAGCTGTGAAGACGCATTTGATATGGTGTCCTCTGCTTGCTTCCGATGACGCTCCAAACTCCCTTCCTCAGATAAGGACAGGATTTTCTTTAAAGCTTGTGGAGAGTTTATGCCTACAGAAAAGAAGGAAATCATTCAGGTACCCGTTTTTGAGACTGAAGGGAGCTGAGGGCATGGCTCAGTGGCAGGGCAGCTTGCCCAGCACGCACAGGTCCTAGCTTCTACTCTAGCATCAAACAAACAAATAAGAAGACGAAGAGTAAAAAATGCTGAAGGGAAATATTAAATATTAAAAGCTTTCTTTGTATCAGTTTCAACCTTTTTACAATCTAAACGTTCTGTGTGCCCTTCTGGCAAGGCAGGGGGCATGCAAGGCTTGGTTTCTGGCTGAGTATCTGTCAGGAGTACTTGAAACAGACAGCTTTTGATGTTGGTTGGATTCTGAACCCCAGGCATTGTATTTGTTCAATTTGTTATGTATCAGTGTGTGTGTGTGTGTGTGTG
>NC_022009.1:120445446-120473924 GCF_000317375.1 Microtus ochrogaster
ACTGGACAACATTTGAATTAAGAATGAAGGCAGCACTCCCATTCCAATTCCAGATGGCCCTCAAGTCTGGATTAAGAACAAGACATTTTGGTATTTTGGAAATGTCATCTCTGAGGAAGAAGGAATTGGTGGGGGTGGGGCAAAGTAAAGGGTCAAGAGTTAACAGGAACCAACCAAGGGAAGTCAATAAAAAGGGCTCTAAAGAGTGCCGCGTCATTAATATTTGATCAAATAAAGAGAGGAGAAGGCAGGAGGCAGCCTGGTTTCTGTGGTGCACTTCAGAAGCCCAGGAGAGGTTTCCGAGGGAGAACGGAGCCAGCAGTGACATGGCACAAAAGATGGAGACAACAGACACTCATGACAGAGCAGCGAAGAAAGTCACGTTAAAATGCTTCACCGATTCAATATTCTGAGGTTGTCTTTGAAGGAGAAAGACATTTCTGCAAAGTCCTGATGGTCTGAAATTACTTTAAGGAAGGGCTGGTTTTAGTGGCTACAGACTTGACAGGCCATTAAAAAGGAGCCAACAGAATTTAATGTACCTTCTATTAGTGGTTTGAGGCTGTTCTGTTTATTTTTAAAAAGCAGGGGCTCATATATCTCAGGCTGGCTTACTCTCTACGTAGCCGACGATGACCTAGAACTTCTGATCTCTTGCCTCCACTTCCTGAGTTCTAGGATTACTGGCAATAGCAACCATACATGCTGGGCAGGCATTCTACAAACTGAGTCCATCAACAGCCCCCTTGATGCTGTTTTAGTACAATTCTATGTGTTTTTTTTAAAAAAAAAACATTCTTAAAGCAGTTCTGATTAAATGTAGCAGGTTCTAACATACACTGTATGCGTAAATAAATCCACTACATAAATGGGTAGGTCTTTTCTCTTAAAGCACTTTATTAAGCTGAGTCTGGTGGCACATCCTTTTAGCAGGTAGTCACAGGTGGTTCTCTTTAAGTTTGAAACTAACCTGGCACATGTAGTGAGACCCTGACTCAAAAACAAAAACAAAAAACAAAAAATGTTTGGTTTTGAGGTCTCAGGGATTGGAACTCAGGTTATAAGGTTTGTCGGAAAGAACCTTTATGCCCTGAGCCATTGTACTGGTCTATGAATGGGTAGTTTTGATATGAAACTATTTCCAGGATGGGTGCCCCTCCCCCCCACACACTGCAAAGACTCCCCTTAGCTCTCAGGGACTGCAGATAAAATGCTACACCTTAGCAGCCATGTTTGCTGCATCTAAGGGCTTCCACTGACGGTCTGTTTACTTTTTGAAACAGGGTTTCACTAACCATCCCCAGCTGGCCTTAAACTTAAGCAGCTCAGACAGGTGGCAAACTTACAGTCCTGCTAAATGCTGGGATTACAGGCATGGATGCCCACACCCCACAGGTGTTATCTTTTAAGGGACAAGATGCCGGGAGTGTTTAGAATGAAATTATTTCATGAAAAAGAATGGGGAAGAAACCCCCTTTTAGCTTTAAATTAGTATTTTTTTTATAATTTGACTTTAGATACATTAAACTTAATATCTTAGGATGACAGATGACATTTCACCCACATTATAAGGCTCATAAATTCAAATGAACCTAGAAGATATTTTGAGAGACATTCTCTTTGAGAAAATGGAAGACAGCTTTATATTCAGGAACGCCTACCTCACGTTAAATATAGCTAATGGGGGATTTCTAGATAAAAAGAAGAAAGACAGTCTTCCATATGCAAAGTTCAACACAGAAGAGGAGAGAGACTCTCACACAGTGGAAGGTTCGGGAATACATGTAGATTCAGAACACAGGTAATAGAAAAAATGTGTAATCCAAATTGTTTGTCATAAGATGAAGACAAGTTTGAAAGGGAAAGGAAGTCAGGTAGAGATTCCTATTTCCCCCCACACTTGGCACACGAAATGCTCACTGATCAGCAGGAGAACCCAGGTGGTACACGGTGCCCGCGTGAACTCGTGAAGTGGGAACGAGTTTCCAACTCTAACCTCATGAGCCAGCTTTAAGGTCTGCTCTACTCTCATTCTGACTGCCTGCTCTACGCATACTCAGAAGCCAGGACAGTTGTCTGGAGAGTCATTCCGCTGTGCGTTCACACAGAGAACCAGAGAGCAGGGCACTGCTCGTGGGAAGAAGATGCCAGATTTCCTGATTACTCCGGCAATAAGCTGTGGCCTCTGCCTCCTAAGTCACATATTAGTGATCAGCAATCCACCTTCGTGTCTGGCATGTGCCTTGGTTTGATCCCTAGCACCACAAAAATAGGAAAAAGAAAAAAAAATCACTTCAGACAAATAACTGAATGTCAAGATATTTTGCCTAAACTTCCATAGACTATGGGTCACATGGCAACATTTGTTTATGTGAATGAGGCAACTGCTGTACCCATTAAAGCTTAAGTCAGCAAGTGTGCAAAGTCTCCTTTGTCACTCCGTAAACTGTTATTGTCATGCATGACAGATGACCTGACAATAATGCTCCCATAGAATGGAAGACCATTTTTGCCAACTAGTCATCTACAGGGATTAATATTCAGAATATATAAAGAATATTGAACACTACAAAAATTCCACAAAAAAGACAAATACATTGAAGAGATAGTTCTTCAAAGAAGAAATGCAAAGGGCCAGTAAATACGTGGAACCCTTCAAAATCCCTAGCCATTAAGGAAATGCATATCAAACTAACAGGAAGACTCCATCTCATCTTAGTCAGAAAACTACCATCAAGAAAACAAGTGCTAGTGATGGGCTTGGAGAACCCTTGCACGCCCAGGTGGACCATCCTGGCAGCCTCTGTGAGGTCAGCATGGAAGGTCTTTGAAAACTAAACAACCCACCTATACCACCTGCGCTACCATGGTTTCCACTGCAGTCTTCACAACAGCAGAGGGATGGACCCAATACAGACACCTATCAACACACGGATAAACTATGGACACACATGTTGTGGGCCATACGAGAGAATGAAATGATGTCATTTGTAGAAAAATGGGTGGCTATTAGATATCACGATAAGTGAAATATGCAGATATACAACTATGTAGTCTAGCGGAGGACAGGGGAAGAAGAAGACATGAAAGCAGAATGGGGGCTGCTGGGAGAAGCTAACCAAAGGAGAAGTAGAACAGGAGAGGGTGACAGAGGTCACTGTGATCACAGTGTATTGTATTTATGACAAGTGTCATAGTGAAACTCATTATTTGTACAACTCATAGATGCTAAGAAAAAATGAAATTGTTTATGACTGCTTATCTTAATAGAAGATGGTCACAGAGAAATAAAATGCATTAGGCCAAGTTATCCAAGACAAACATTATTTCCTAACCTGAGAAACACGTCAGCAAATATCACCCGAGAAGCATGAGTTCAGAAACTTACCGAAAGGTGGCAGATCCTTCACTGGCACCTTCTTTCGTGAAGGGTAGAGGGACACAGCGGGCACCTGCAGTCCCTGGCTGGCTTTATGTGGTGGCTGTGGCTGTGGCTGCGGCAGCGGTTGCTGTGGCTGCACTTTCTGCTGGGGCCCTGCACGTGGAGCCACAGGGGAGGTCTCAGACTTGACAGGCTTTTTGTCTGCAGGATTCTTGGGCACTGGTAATTGTTAGGGTGAGAACAGGGCACAGGTGTCAGGATCACGTGGAGACAAGGTCAGGGCCACAGAGAACCTGCAGTAGAGCAATGGCATGGGCCCCCGCCCACTCACACCACCTCAGCAAGGTCAGAGAGGGAGGGGAAACCCCGGCTACTGAAAATGAGAACAGCAGCAGAACAAGGGGGTTCGCCTTCTGAACGAGCAATAGTGAAGAGGATTGTACTGTCAGCATCAAATAAAGTAAAAACAATGAGGATGGTTCAGTGCCAATTGGATGTTAAAAACATAAACACATGAGCCAGCAAGACGGCTTTGTAGGAGAGGATTCTGCTGCCAAGCCGAACCATCAGAACTTGACCCCTGAAACCATATGGGAGGAGAGAACCAGCTCCCACCAGCTGACCTCTAACCCCTATAGGTACAACACAGCCTTGTGGTGCCAACCATCTATGTTTTATAAACAAGCAAACAAATAAATGTTAAAAAATACATGATAAAAAATCAAAATAAGAAAATCAAGAATTGTTTTAAAATGGCATCCAGAACTTTGCCCCATCGGCGATAATGCTATTAACTGCAATCGACTTAGTATCAAATCTTCCTAGGATGGAGCATTATCCTTGAGCAGACAGCGGCCAATGCTGCTTAG
Source organism: Microtus ochrogaster (assembly GCF_000317375.1). NCBI lineage: Eukaryota > Metazoa > Chordata > Mammalia > Rodentia > Cricetidae > Microtus > Microtus ochrogaster. The sequence continues at coordinate 120,449,698 of NC_022009.1, forward strand.
CACTGTGTGGTGGGAGGTGGTTTACAGGAACACTACGTGCTATGGAAGCCTCACAGGCAGAGCTCACTGACACCAGACACTCAGAGACCAGCCACTAGGAAACTCAAGCTGCTCAAGCTCTTAGCCATGTCACATGGAACTTAAAGAGTGTCGTGGGTACAGATGTGCACTGAGTGTGTGCTAGAACCTGCAGAGGCCAGCAAAGGGCATGGGATCCTCCAAAACTGGAGTTTTTGATGGTTATGAGCCACCGTGTATTCTGGGAATTGAACAAGGGTCCGCTGCACGAACTGTGAGTGCTCTTAGCTGCTAAGTCACCTCTCCAACCCTACCTGGGTAGATTGAATCATGTGATCTCCTCAAGTTATCTACCTCATATTTCAACTGTCAAGAAGCTATAATTCAAGTTTGCCCATTAAAAGTTCCCAAAGTGTCCTAAATGAAAAATGCTTAAATCCTATCATATAGGAACAAACACAATGGAAGGTGCCCTGTATAAAGACTGGCCACATTTTCATTTTTAACAGTAATGTGTTACTGGGTTGTCCAGGCTCACCTGACCCTCCAACCTTCGCCTCCCCAAAAGCTGGAACTGCAGACGCAGACGTGTGCTACCACCATACGGGGTTCACAGCCTGGCCAGTTATTTCAAGGCTGGACACCTACAAATCTGGCTAAGATGTGGTGTGCTGTGTAGCAGGACTACTGCTTTAGTTGGCAGGTGCTGGATGCTGTCTGAGCTGAGGGAGACCCAGGAGCCAGCACACCAGTCTATGCTCCTCTGACCTGACAGCTCCTAACCAGGCTGTCCATCACTCTGGGAGTGGGGCCACAATCATCTCCATGTCCCTTGCTTATGTGCTTAGCTGTGTCAGATGAAACCAAAGGAAGGAGGTTTGAGCCCAGTGTCCCCTACTGCACTAACTTAACTGAACACAAAGACCCAGTGAAGCACAAGGACGGTGCATCCCAGGACTACCGTGTGCCTCTTGGCTGGAAGTCACCTTCCACTCGTACCATCACACAGCCTGAGCTGATTTAGGGAGGCACTCACATGTGCTGGTAGCTGGCTCACACTGCAGCGACAGTGTCTGAAGGCTCTCCTCATCCATCTCCAGCTCCAGGTTGGACAGGTACTGTTTCACTTTCCGAGCCATCTGGGCATCTTCGTACAGCTTTTTGGCATTGAGGAAGGAACTACGGCGTACCCGCTTTTTATGCCCGCCTGTCTGAGCAACATCCAGCACTGTGGCGTTCGCACTGCCCTGACTCAGAGACCTGGAAGATGAAAACCAAAAATGCAACTCTCTGGAGCACGGTGCTGGCTGGTCTACCAGACCTGTGTAAAGACTACGCTTGAAAGGTCACATGCCCCCTTCTAGTGAGTAAACTGCTACGGGACAATGTGGAAAGAGAGATGACATAAGGTTCGGTTAAAAAGGAATTATACAAAATACGTATACACAAATGTGTTTGGCATACATTCTGATCCTACCAGTAAACTCGACTTTTCATCTCACAGAGCATTCAAACTCCGTTCTCTCACAGAAGCCAGCAAACGTAACCGCACATAAAAGCTTGTGCAAGGACACTGAGTGATTCTAGAGATAATTTCAAAATTCAATTTGCTTCTTCTAATGGGAGTTAGTTTATATGAACTCAATGAAGCTCAACTACCCTGTTCACAATCACGTTCTTACTCTGTGGGTTGAATGTGAGTTTTTAAACGAGTAAATCTGTTAATACAACGGTCATGCAAACATAAATATATGGATGGAAACTATTTAGTATGTGAATTGTTAAGAATTACTTTTAAAGGGGGCTGATTTGTATAGAATGAAAACAGTAGTTAGTTGAGCTGTGGAAAGTTTGGTTTTAGGGTGTGGGGTGCCTGGTACCACCACACTGACTTCTGGATCTGTGCAATCGTTGTCTGAGTTGCACGAATTCCTCCTTCTACAAGTGTGCTTCCCTTCCCCACTTCTTTGGCTTTTTCATTTGAAAACATATAAATGATATTAAAATATAATCTTTCTGACAGCCAAGAAATATGTCTGGTCTACATTTTCCCAGAATAATCATCAATCATTTCACAGCTCCTGTGGACATGACTTCAGCAAAGCCCCACAGATTAAATCTGAAGTCAGTTTGCATCTGAAATTCTGATAGAGCAAGAGGGTTAGGAGAAAAAAAAAAAAAAACATAGCAAGCGTCAGAAAACAGAGCAGGTAAGAAAACAAGGCCATAGGCCGAGCAAGACGCGAGTGTGCAAATGCTCTGCCACTTACCCCAGACTCCGCCACTTCTTCTTCCTGCAAGTGAGAGCCACGGAGATTGAAGCATGGGTGTGGAAAGAGACAGAGAGATCACAAGCTCAGAGGGAAAGGACCAGATTTCTGGACAAGCAGTTCTAGAAGCCCACAGACATTAACTGCAGAATCGCCTCACACACACCCACTACAAACGTCTCTCTGGCTTCAGAGGCTGCTGCCTGCATTCTGCTCAGTTCCCCCACTGAATTAACCATTGCTTTTTACCGACAGATAAACAGGTTTTATAGACATTATGACAATTCTGCTCTAGTTCATACTGCTGACTGTAAGTTTCACAGCACAGTGTTGTGAAAAAATAAAAAGTAAATACTTGCACCTAACATTCAGTTAAAACTGTCCCAAGGACAAGCTCTTTGCATTTCCAGCATGTGTGCCCTGGATGGAAATGAGAGACATCATTACAAATTGAACCTTGAGGGTGATTCCCTCAGTTCATCTTAATGTAACACCTGAATTTAAGCATTCAGATTTCCCTGCTGTGGGCACGCTCACTCTAACGGTCCCAACCCCACAAATGCCATGGACTATGATGCACGTACCGAGTCCGGAACATAAGGGCAGGGTCCATGTTGACAGAGGCCATTCGGCCGACGTGACGGATTTCTTTGGCAATCATCCTCAGCTTCTCAAAGTTGACTAGTCCGTCCACTTTCGAGTCATTTCCTGAGATTAACAGAGGAGGAACAAGAAGTCACACGGTGCTCACCCTGGGCTCCCACCAGGGCAGAGCAGGTCCACCTGCGCTCACCCTCGTGGAGGAACGTGAGGTCTTTCTTGATGACAGGGAACAGGGGGATGACCGGAGGCTGTAGGTTCTGGCCGCTCAGGACGTTGCGGTACTTCGCCATGTTTCTGGAAGGATCAAACAGGTCTTGGAGGTCCTGGAACAGCTTTTCATACTTATTGGGAAGCTTTTCCCAGGTCGTTCGTAGTCTTGCCACTGGTGCCAGGTTTAGGCCACTAAGAGGGAAGAGAAGAGAAGGGAGATATGAGTAAATCATCCCCCTGGAAACAAAGGAAGACATGGCACGAAACACTTGAGTGTGTGAACTTTACATGCATGGAAATCCACAGAATCCCTAAGGTCATGTCCATCCTGCCAGGGTGGTGAGGGGCAGCTGAAAGCATTTGCCTTTATACTGCTTCCCTTTATACTGCTTCTCTTTATACTGCTTCTCTTTATGCTCTCATGACATTTCTATAGCCATTCATTCATTTGCCTTGTGTGTGTGTGTGTGTGGGGGGGTCCCCAGACATCTGCAAAGGTGAGGAGATAACTTGCAGAAGTCAGGTATCCCCTTCTAACATGTGGGTCCAGGGGTTCGATTTACGTGGCCAAGCCTGGCAGCTGGCACTTCTTTACCGGCTGGCTCTTCTGTTTTGTTTGTCTTCTATAGAGACAGGTTCTTGCTTGTAGCCCTGGCTGGCTCTTCTGACCAGGTTGGTCCCAGACTCAGTGATGTGCCTGACTCTGCCTCCTGAGGTGTGGGGCTTAAAGGCTCACCACCACAGCCAGCTGGCTAGCTCTTCTCTATGTTCTCTTGATCTGTTCACCCTCTGCTATAGCATGGATCTGAACTGGCCTCCAGGGGCCCTTGTGTGGCTCAGGCGCCCCCAGTGCATTCAGTACTGGGAGCCTGTGAAGGGAAGCTAAAGTGGGAATGGGGGCAATGCCTGTAATCCTAGCCCCGAGGAGGTTGGAGGGTCACACATTTGAGACAGACTGATCTGCAAAGCAAGACCCTGGCTCCAAAACAGGGGTGGGGAGAGTGAGTGGTGGGAGGTCCTCCTATGGAACTGGGGTAAGGCCACCCCTCTCCCATCTCTTCCTTGATTTTATGTCCCAGCTACAAACAGCTCTGTTCCACCAAATGCTCCTTCTGTGATATACTACTGCCTTACTACAAATCCAGGCACAATAGGGCCAAGGAACTGTGGGCATAAGCCTTCAAAACAACTAGCCAAAGTAAACCTTTCTTCTTTAGAAAATGATTATCTCAGGTATTTTGTTACAATAACAGACAGCTGAATAGCACACTAAGACTTAGCTGAAACCTAAAACATGGATTTTTATAATACAGAAGAAGACAAATCTATTTCTCATTGGCAAAAATACTTTGACTGCAATGGGTCTTATTTTGATTACTAAAGATGTCTGAGTCTAGTTGTAAGATTCAAACCTCATTGTTTGACACAACAATCCCTTCTGCAACAGCCTTACACATATATAGAGCAGCATTTGGTTCATAACAAGTATTTGATTTTAAAAAAATTGGGTAAATATTCCATCACAAAAATTACACTAAGTCACAAGTATGAAGATTCCAGACAGATAAAATGATTAGTAATAATCTTTAGCACCCAGGAAACTATCCATTTGCATGCCCCACCATAAGCACTTTTAAAAGGGAAGAAAGTTAACCTGGAAGATCTGTGATAATGCTGCAATGGAATCCCTTAGATATTAATATATTACCTAATCCTCTTGATATTTTGGGGGGAGTATTGTTATTTTACATAGAAAATGAGTGGTGTTCAGAGAAATTCAAATGATTTGTCAGACGTCAGAGTAAACAAGGTTGAATAAATCAATACACAAATAAATGGTACATATAGACCTTGTCTCCAAATCCTGAGAAAGTTTTAGACATTTTTTAAACTTTGATTATATGTGTACCTGTGTTGTATGGGGAGTATGTATGCCTACATATGGAGACTAGAAGTCACTATCTGATGTCTTTCCCTACTGCTCTCCATCTTAACTTCTCTCGCTGTATTCCAAGGGCACCATTTCCCATAGACTGACTGGCTAGCAAGTCCCCAGGATCTACTGTCTTGGCCTCCCCAGAGCTTGGGTGAAAACCACACTATGCTTGGCTTCTATGTGGGTGCTGGGGATCTGAACTCGGGTCTGTAAGCTTGCACGCTTCGCCCACTGAGCCATCTCCCTAGTCACCAAGAGAGTTTAAAGTAAGGCATAAGAAATCGAGGCAGGCATAGTGGCACACACCTATAATCCCAGCACTTAGGAAACAGAATCATGGGTTCCATGCCAGTCTGGGTTACTTACAGGGACAGACACCTCCTACCCCCCAAGCTCTGGAGGGAAAGAAAAGATTTAGAATCAGAAGAAAGGGCTGCTTAATGAATCAATTATAACCTAGTGCTTATGCGGCCTTATGTTACATACCAGCAATACACACACAGTATCAATTATGAATTATGGATTGCTATTATTTCTGTAATTACATGGTGCTCCAAGCAGAATCAACTGTACCGAGAACAGATACTCTTACCTGATGATCGCAAACATGGAGTTAAAATTCTTGCATTCCCGACAGTGTAGGGCGATCTTGATGAAATGCTTAATGATCTTCATTCTCTTCAGCTGGTTCGTTTCTCGCAGGATTTCGGAAGCCACCCAAAATGTTTCCTGGTTAATGACTTCCTCAAATTTCTTCAGGTTGGCACAGCTGGTTTTTGACTTGAGTTTAAATAAATCATCTATGTATTCAGTAGGCTCAATGTTGCGGAAGAGCTCAAAGTTCCTCATAGAGAGCTGTGTGGCGACCTCCACGGTGCTGAGCTGAAGGAGAGAGATGTGGCTCTCCCGTAACAGCTCCTGGGCGTCCTCATCTGAGCAGAGCGTTTCTGTTTCCATGTTGTTTTTCAGATAGTACCTGAAAGAAACAGAAACCCCTTAGACGCCAGGCTGAGCAGGGAGTCTGTGGTCCTCCTTCCCGGAACACTGCTAGTTCCTGGGGGACGAAAGGGGTGGGGAAGAATTAAGAGAACGATGTAAGAGTTCTTTTCATCCAGCCTGGGGGTGTAGATGCCTCTCCAGCCACCAGGTCACTGTCACCACCTGGTGACGGTCACCACCTGGTGACGGTCACCTACTCAGCAGGTGAGTGGAACTGAACAAACCATGGGGGCTTCCTCTCTGCCGGTCCTGTAGTTCTGTTTGTTTTTCCTGCCATCGAAATACTTTTAGCTTGTTTATCAAAGGTGACAAAAGACAGCTCTTTTCCTGACTAGATATAAACATCAGCTCAAGGGCATAAGTTAGTTCCCAGAGAGGCGGGAATCTGACAATTGCTAGGTCCATACTAGCTCAATCTATGTTTATTCTTTCATTTAATGATTAGCAACTTACTAGCTGAGCTGGCAAAATGGTTAAATGGGCAGAGGGGACTTGTCATGCAAACCCAGGGACTTACAACGTTGTCTTCTGATCTCCACACCCATGCTGTGGCATATGTGACCCCCCACCAATATTGGGAGGGAAGTGACCTAACACAATTTATTTTCCTCTGTGACCTAAAATCAGATTTTTTAGTTTTAAGATTTCTTTACATGTGTGAGTGTTTCTCTTCCATGTATGTGCCCAGGGCCCTCAAAAGTCAGAAGGCATAGGCTCTCCTGGGACTGGATGGTTGTAAGCCATCACGTGGGTGTTAGAAACAAAACCCAGCTCCTCTGTAAGACCAGCAGGTGCCCCTGACTGCTGAGTCATCTCTCCTGCTCTAAGATTTTAATTTTCAAATATTTAGATTTTCATGAAACTCATCCAGGGAAGTGGGAGACATCACCCCAACTTGTCACAATAGAAAGTAGGCATCTAAAGCCTCATGGCTAGTCAATATGGACAGTACTGTGACCCTTTTAAGGAACTCACTGAAAATAGTTTGCTCTGTAGCTTCTCCCATCCTGGTTTTGGCAGGCAAACGCCTTCTCCAAGTGAAACTATAAACGAAGACATAGAACAAGTACAGTGGGGCTCCCAATCGGTCTTTTAATACTTCGTTACTTGACGTGTACAGGTTAGTGTTCCCCACTGTGGTTACCCTGATAGCCTGAATAATGGGAAGCATGAAGCTGAAACTCAGTGAAGATTTGTTGCAATTACAGATCTTTATGCCGAGGATGCCTGACCTCTGACCCCCAAAAAAGTACTTATCAGTGTTGGGGCTGGAAATAAAAGTGACAAAGGGCAAGGAAGTGACCGTCACAGGTAGAAAACAGGAGGTCTGAATGTCATGGTTTAGACCCATACCATGAAAGACTCAAGAACAATGACATCGCATAGAAAACTAGAGAGGAGAAAAAAAGAAACAAAAAACCAAGCTATTCATCTTACTAATTTCCCTTGAGTGGAAGAGTGCTTGGCAAGGCCTTGGGTTCAAGTTTTACCACTGTAAAAACAAAGCAACAACAGCAAATGGGTTGTCTTTCACCCTGGATGTAGGCGCAGAGAGTAAAGGGTACCGTGAGAGACAGTACCTTCCGCTCAGCTGTATCCTGTCGGCAAGCTTGGAGAGCTGGTCTGGGAGTCGCCGTTGTTTGATAACTCCCTCTGGTGTGACAGAGACCTCGCACAGAGAATACTGGTCTGGGGTGGCAGTGACGGCAAACTCTCGGATGGCCTGGATGACCACTTCCTTGGCCGTGGTGTCCTTACTGATCATGATGTACCGGCTTTGCTGGTCAGCCTTGAAAACTCTGAGCACCTGATCTGGCAAGTCTGGGGCAGGAAAAGGCACACAGTGTTAGCAGACAGCAACACAATCCAAGTAACACACCCATCCCTCCTGGACAGAGTTGTGACATGCTAACTGCAAAACGCGTCTTCCCCGACAGATAGCTGCGTGGCTAACAGACAAATTCAAACAGGGAGCACATACACAAGATGCCATGTGAGCATCAAAGAAAAATGTACAGCTAAAGTTATTATTTATTATAAGGAAAAGCCTATTATTTACTTAATGTAACTTAATAATAAATGTATGGTATGCTATTCATTTTATCGCATACAAAACAGGTTTAGCCACACCAAAACGATTTTCCAATGGACTGGTCCCAATGTTCGGAGTTTGAGCTTCGTTCTGACTCTGGGTGAATGATAACATCCATGCCAAACCAAACACGCATACTGTGCCACTTCTACAGTTGAAAGGCAGGTCACCGAGAAAGCTGCACGTCTCTGGGGCGTACCTGGAGTCGTGCTGAAGTCCAGAATCCGGTGATGTGACTGCAGCAAGTCAGGGTTGCTTGATGACAGCGTTCCACTGACAGGCAGGGCAGCTGGGATGTGTTTGGTCTGCCTCAGGCCCACGATGCTGTCATCCTGAGACTGCCCAATCCCAATATCGCTGAGAAGAGTGGATTTTAAAACATAAATTACAATCAAGGTAAAGGCTCTCAGGCATTACGGATCATGAAATAAGTCATTTTCATTTAAACTTGCAATTAATGTAAAAATGTGAAAAATGGCAAAACACACTCAGCCCAATTCACTCTCTCTTAAACATACAGTAGGTTTCTCTAAAACCTGTCTTTTTAATGAGCCATAACCATAACCAGTATTTATTTTTCTTAGAATAAAAACACGGCAGAGAAGATGTGTCTTTAATGAATGAATGGGGATGAATCTAAGACAAGCCCCGTGGGAGAGAGCCCACTTGAGTTCACTCCACCAAGAGCTCAGCAACAGTGGACACAAATGCTTTTAAGATCTGATCTTCAAGATGAAGGAACTGAGGGGAAAGAAACCTCAAACTGCCCTACTTCAGTGTTTTAGGTAGACAGAAAGATCACCATGACATCTCAGCGTGAGGAATCCCTGACACATCGCTTGATGACAGAGCATAAGTGTGTAGCAGGCAGGGACACACTTTCTGGTTGTGGGGCACTTGCAGTGCACATGCAGTGATGTCTAATTTGCTGTTCAAAGGTTTTAGTTATGCATTTAAATTCTCCAGAAAATTACGAGCAGTACTGATGGCTACAGACTCCTTTCTATTTATAGAAAGATAGCTCTGTGGTCACTTGTGTGTTTGTGCAATGCCTTGCACCACAGCTGGGGGAGGGCTGTGGGGCTAGAGCCTCCTGCTTGTGCCTCTTGAGCGGGGATCACAAGTGTGCACCGCCACACCTCACTTGTAGGTAATGATTGAAATATGACTTGGCAGCCTACAAAATTATTTCTTGATTGAAAGATCAACTGTTTCCAAAAGGAAGCATACAATAAAACAAGTATACAGCAAAAGAATAACTAGATCATATGCATTTAAATGTCTATAGTTATAATTGCATGAATACCCTGAGACAAAAAAAATCTAATAAAATTGGGATATAAATTAAGTTATCATAAATAAGGAAATTTTAGTGTAAATTCTCCTTCACAAATAGGAAAGCTCAGGACAGAAATAACTCTATTTAGACATGCATAGTTGGGCATATAAAGCCCTGAAATACTAATGTTCTGTGAATGATAAAAAGTCTTTACATTGGTGGAATTTTATTTTTTGTTCACATAAATGTCCTTGTTAAAAATATGAGGATATATGACACAACACAATTACTGTGGGTACAACAAAGGTTGCCTGGCCAGGTCACTCATGGTAGAAATGGCCGTGATCATTAGGACTCGCCAGCACAACCTTTAATATTCACAGACACAAGGCTATTCTTGGGCTTAAATTTTGCATGTTTGATGCGAAATCTAACTGAGAAACACCCCTCCTTGGACACATCCTCTTGTCTAGTTTCTCCAGCTGGCTCACTGTTACTGAAACAAGTCTGCTGACTAATCCTTTCTTCCTTTGGGTTCATTGGGCTTTCTTGCTCAACTTACTTGGCATCCCAGTTTGAATTCTACCATGCTTACGACCTGCTTCTTTCTCTATACACATCACATATACACCCCGATACACAGTAATTCATGCTCACCCTGGGCAATTCACCAGTCTCTAGCACCTCAGCTTCTGTAATGCAGGCAACATGAGGGTGGGGATAGACCAAGTATACCACTAGAAGATTTCACTAACCTACTAGGTTATTACTTTGGTGAACACAGTAATAAAGGGGGCACCTGGCTCAGAGGTGGAGTGTTTAACGTGCTCAAGGCATGTTAACCCCAGAACTTCATACACATGTGCTGATGTGCAGACAAGTTGAAGCAGTAGTCAGCACTACATCAAGGTGATTACATCATGGCAGATCTCCAGCTTTCTGAGCCTGCACTTAACTAGACTCTCCGTTGAGCACTGATTTCTCCAACTGTTTTGGTGTAGGAGGTCCTTCTGTCGATGTGTTGCTTTTATTGGTTAATGAATAAAGAACTGCCTCGGCCTGTTGATAGGGCTGAGCAGAGCAAGCAAGGTAGGGAAACTAAGCTGAATGCTGGGAGGAAGAAGAGCAGAGTCAGAGAGAAGTCATGGAGCTGCCAGAGACAGACGCAGGGCTGACTGGAAGATGCAATGATTGACGAATAAAGAGGAGAGAGTGTAGAGGGGACACCAAGAAACATGGAAGCTAACAGCATAAACACTTAAATCATGGGGCAGGCAGGATATCAACAAACCCCTATAAGAAGTTCAAATGAAGACATGCTCACCTGCCTCTCGTGAAAACTGGGAGCGGGCAGGCAAGCGGCAAAGCAGAAATAAGCAAACTCAACTGTCTCCTATTGTTTCTAAGACCCTTCGCTGAAGAGATGTTTACTAAACTCTTAGGCAAACACACACTCCATCAACACTTCTGTGTATCTCTCTATGGAACGCAATCAAGCATGGTTCTGAGAACAACTCAACATACTTGTATGGTTTCTGAGGTAAGATGCTGATCCGGGTCTTGTCGAGTATTTTCTTTAGCTTGTTTCTCCCTCCCACAGTGTTGGCTTTACTTTTCTTGTTGACTTTTTCAAGACCGATCACCTGCTCCACGTCAACAGCAAGGTCTGGTATGGAGTAGCGGCTGGCTTTCTTAATGTCTCCAATTTTAGGGAGGTGAGGGGCACCGTTTCTTTTTTCTTCAGATAATCTTGTCAGAAGTTCTTTAAATACTAAAACACAAACACCAAAGGCTATCAATCACAAAAACGGAAATGATGCTGGGCTAATGGTGCAGTTTGCAAATACAGGAGTACAGACTAGCTCTAAAAACTAAAACACTATAGAAACACTAGTCTCTATCCAAATGAGACTAAGAAAGAAAGTCCTCCCATCTGTGAGGTGATTGTATTCTTCAACAGAAGACAGGTTTATATTGATGGGCCAATACAATCACCCCCTGGGTCCTCAAGTTGAGACATTTTTATCTAAATGCAATTATATACTTACATAAAGAATTCTGTATTATGTACTTTAGCATGGCCCTAGAAATACTAGAATCCTGACTGGCTTACTATTTATAGAAATTACTTCTTCCAGGATTAAGATCTAAATGTAAAAACAAAACAAAAGCAGTCTTAGTTTGCAGAATACTTACCAAATAAGTTTGTTTTCACAGTGATGGACAGGTGTGTGTTATTTCTAAGAATTTCCATTGCCTTTGAAAGCTGGATATTTTCAAAATTTTGACCATTTACTTCTAATATCTAAAAGTGAAGTCATAAAATTAACGTCAGTTAATTTTTTTAATGACTGATTAAAAAAAAAAGGTTCTGAAATTCATTCCCACTTATACCCAGAGGTGAGTCTGCTCACCTGATCCCCACGCTTCAAGCCAGCTTCAGTTGCTTTGCTACCCGAGTCAACGCTGTCCACAAAGATGCCGAAGCCCTTTTCCGAGCCTCCCAGTAAGATGAAGGGCAGGGGGGCTTCCCGGGACGGCTTTGTCAGTGTCATCAACCTGCGCTTTGCTTTAGCAGCACACGCAATGTTCAACAGCCTCAGATGGCCACCCATTTTCTGCAAGAGTTCAGGGAGAGGTGCATCAACTCGGGGACAAGCAGAGGAAGACACACTTCACACAATTCATAAAAACTCACAAATGTTACCTCTCTTTCCAGATTATTTTCAAATTCTTCTAGAAATCGAGTCATTGCGGGATCTCCTTCGAAGTCATTGAAGTGATTATTCACCCATAGTAATACTACACGTGTCACCTACAAAAGCATGGAGTCCAGGACGTGTTAGTTTTAGTGCTGAAGATTTAAAAATACACAACTTTAAACAATTTACCAAATAATATTGAACAGGAAAATTAAAAGAATAAAGCCTTAAACATGAATTTTACACATGTAAAAAAATGACCTCAAGGACTGGGGAAACACTCAGCTTGATAAAGCAGCTTGCTATGCAAGCATGAGGACAAAGTTCGGATCCACAGTAAACACTTAGAAGCTAGGTGTGCCTATGCAGCAGGACCACCCTAGGGGCTCACTGGCCAGTCAATCTAGACCACATCAGTGAGCTCCAGCTTTAGTGAGAAACTCTGCCTCAAAAAATAAGGTAGAGGGTAATAGAGGAAGTTGTTTTGCCCTGGATCTTTGAACCTTTGGAGATGTATATCCTACATTATTTTATTTTCAAAATATATTTGAAAGAAGTCTAAGTAAAAGCAAATGTAATTAAACCAAAATACCTTAGTGCAAAATTAGATAGAAAGTCAAAAGTATAAGCAGCAGATAAGAAAAAGACTAGACAGATAAGAAAAACAAATGGTAATAATCTAGAAGGATCTGTGGGGAAGGGCTGTCAAGGAAGGAGCCAACACTACTATGTGCAACACATCTCCCAGTATGGCCTTGACAGAGCTTGAAAAACTTGCTGGACAGTGAGTTCAGAAGGGGGTCCCAAGGCCTTCAGCAGCACAGGAGGATAGACTGCTCCAGAGCTACACCAAACCTCTACCATCCACCTGGTAGACACTGGCCACCACACCAGTGGCAGAGCCTATGGAATGCAGACACACTGGTTTTGTTTTACCACATTACCAAGGGACCGACATGCTGCCCTTGCTTTTAAAGTAAAAAAAAAAGATTACTGAAACTGAGAGCTTAGAAATCTATAAGAATTAATATCTGCATCATTTATCAATTCTTTTTTTCTTAAAAAACATTCGTGTTTCATTAAATTAATTTGAACATAACTGATGTTCCAAATTTTATCTTTAGTAGTTGACATTTGGACACTAAAATAGAACTTCCAACCTTATCCCTGAGGCTCGGGTCATTGAACCACTCCAATAACTTCTTTCCCACTTCCATAGGGCTGGAAAGGAAAGTCCGGTATGTCAACAGGAAGTCTTCTATGAACGTTGGATCCACTACGGAATGCTCTTCCACCAAATGCATGGTCAGCCTTTCCGAGGTCCCCTGCAACCGATAAAGTCTAGTCACCAGTATGAATGGGTCACTGATATGGCACTCTGATGTCAAACTGTTCACGTCAAACAAGCTAGTTTGCAAGATGGGTAACTAATCAGCTGCCATTAACCAACCAGTAACTAGTACGAGGATTAACCTTGTTGGCAAAGGGAGCAGGGAGGGCAGGAATGAGAATGAGTTTAATGACACATATTATGCAAATGCCACAACAAAACCATTATTTTGTTTGACAACTAAAACAATTAGGACAAGGAAGAAAAAGAAAAGAAAGAAGTCACAAGAAACTAAACAGCAGAGCGCTCTTCCCTTTGGCAGGGCGCCTCTTTATCCTACCTTGATGACGATGTGGCCCTTCCTTGTTCCTGTCCGATCCAGTTCTCGGTGCTCCTTCACCATTACAATCTCTCCTTCCTCCTCAACTTTCTGCATGTTCTTTTCTACTTGGTTCAAAATACGGCAGTAATCTTGCTGGGCAATGCAGACAAACTAGAAGAAAATGGAAGTCACGTGTCAATGATAAAGCGCTTGCGAAAGAGCTACCTGCCTAATAACTCAGTTTTAATTATTTAATACTGACATTTCCCCTGTCTTACTTTCTCTTACTTTCTAAATCAATGCAGGAATGAACCTTAATCAGACTTCTCTGCTTTGAATGCATTTCCCCTTTGGTTTATTTTTTTTAAGTTTATATTTTATTTTTTTTAAAATAAAACAATCTAAAAACTCAAAAGCCCTCTTTCATTTTCAGCTAGGAAACACTGGTAGAGAGAAGACAATCCTAGGGCAAACACGGTAAAAACAACTACCATTTGGCTCTATACACTATGAACATGTTAAAAGAGGACAAAAATAGTAGTTTTGATTAGAGATTAAGACATTCAAATGTCTGTATATTGGGGTAAATATGTAACTGTGCTAATTGCTTACATGGACAACAATTTTAGTAACCATCTTGCTTTGAAGAAGGTCGGAGATGAAGCCATGTATTTATTATATTTCAGATTGTTACTTGTAGCTTGTATTACAGGTAATCCTTGCTCTTAAAAGGAAAAGTTAACAGTGGGATATTATCTCAGGGTAATAACTCCATGGCCCGTGCACAGGCAGAGGCCAGGGTTATGTGGTATATGCAGGCGTGCTGCAGAAGACACAGGAGGACATGTGTGTTCCTCTATCACCCTCTACCTTACTCCACTGAAACAAGGTCTCTCAATGAATGAACCTGGAGCTTGCAGTTTTTGTGCTAGGTGGGTGGCCAGCAAGTGCCAGGGGTTCTCCTGTTTCCAGACCACCCTTCTAGGCTGGGGTTACAGGTACCCATGGCCACACCCAACTTATTACATGGGTGACAGGATGACAAACTCATGTTTGCACGGCAAGTGCTCTTCCACAATGAGCCAATGACTCAGCCCCTGTATATGTATGTATATATTATATATAACATATTAATATATATATATATTAATTTGAGTTAGGATCTCACTCTGCAGAGCATGTTGCTCTCAAATTCCTTAGCATTCCGAGTGTTAAAATTAAAGATACAGGCTACCATAACCTGGATCAATTAGAAGTTTATTTTATGGCTAAAAATACATTATAGAAATCACTTGCTACACAAAATAACCAAAGGTTGGTATGGAGTCAAGAGCAGGTATTCCAGCATATAAAAACCACCATGTTCCTTAAAGTTTCAGTAGTTAAAAATGAAAACTTTTAGTTTTAATTTCCACATAGTGGATGTATGAAATTTCTGTTTCTCTTTTAATATGATAAAGATGAAAAGGTGGTCATTACATTTACATGCATAGTAGATAAAATATTCAATTATTGAAAATTATATTTTAAAGGTGTTGTGTTCCTGAGGAGATGAGAAGAAATGCCTATTTTTCCCACATAGGGTAACAACAACAGACCACCAAAGAAAGTAATCCCCTCAAGTCTAGTTTAACAAAATACTGACTATATAGATTTGTGTTACTTAGAAGTATGAATGAGGGGTTACATATAGAAAGATGAATGGCTTACCAGCTGCTACACTACTGGAGAAAATGTTTTCCTTCCCTAGCAACAGTTACTAGCTTATGAATCTTTAAGAAGGGGTAGGGCCTTATGAGCCACTCCCAACCCACCATCTAACACTGATGGGCCCATGATGTGGGATTCCTTTCTGTATGCTGTGAATGTTTTATCACCATTGGTTAATAACGAAGGTGTTTGTGCCAATGGTTTAGCAGAATATAGCCAGGCTAGAAGAGCTATATAGAGAGAGTAGGCAGAGTCATAAAGACACCATGTAGCTGCTCCAGGAGACAGATGCTGGGACCTTGCCAGGTAAGCCACAGAGTCGTGGCAATTCACAGATGAACAGAAATGGGTTAATTCAAGATGTAGGAGCTAGCTATGAATACGCCTAAGTCATTGGCCAAGAAAGTGTTGTAATTAATACAGTTTCTGTGTGATTATTCGGGTCTGAGCAGCCAGGAAATGAACAGGCAGTCTCCGCCTACAGACCCAGTCCTGAGCAGGACTTCTGCAAGTGTGAGAGAGGGCCTAAGAGAGAACACTAGCCCAGGACAGTGTTCCACAATGGGACAGTCAGCGTTCTGGTTAATATTCACAACTCTACATCAACTGTCTAAAACTGTGATACTAAATATGGCACTAATAATCCTAATGAGAGCAGTCATGTGACATCATGATCATGACAAGGTCATCTTAGACATTTCTCAACTTATTATCCTAATCATGTATACTCCCCTACCTCAAAGGAGAGGGCAAACAGCTCCCTGTCTTATGTAAACACGCACATTAAAACCCTGGAGAAAACCAGGATAAGATACAATTATTATTTCTGAGCAATGCAAACTATGGATGATGTTCATTCTCTTTAACACAGTGCTCTGTATTTCAGTATGTTCAACAGTCATTGTTCAGCTAGAGAAGAGATAATGTAGGGAGATCCCAATGCCTCCTCTTTCAGCTCACTAATTCTTCTACGAAGCATTTAGAAACCAAAGTTAAAAATTCCAAAGCTACAAAAAATATTACCAGTTCAACTAGATTGTGAAATACAAATAATAACAATAAAAACCTCATTTCTACAATGCTGACCATGATAGGTATGTGCATGTTTTTAATAGGTCATACATGTTCTCTTAAAGGTATTTTCATTTCTTTTTAAAATAGAGTAACAATGAATTCCTGAATTTCTACAGAATATTAAGAAAGGTTTTTGTCTTCAAATAATTTTAAATAGTCATTTTTAAATTTAGTTTTGAAAAACATAATTAAATCATTTTTCCCATTTATGTTCTAAAAATACATGGGTAAGCTAAAATAAATAAGTAGATGTATGAAGGAAAATGCTTTTTGAAGATCAATATACTAAAATTAATCTTCACTAAAGATTAAAGGAAATTAGAATAAGTCTGATTTGAAATTCTTATTATCTAGACAAACATTTGGTATTTCTTCAGTAGCAAATTAAAATAAGATCCAAAAAGAAGACAAAAATAACTTGAACTGAATTTCTAATATGGACATATAGAACTGGTTTCTAAAAAATGGATTTCTTTTTAGAATCTTCTTTCCTAGTTACTGAGTTTTGCATTAAGAAGTTATAGACATAGCCCTGTTCACAGTCAGTGGACAGCAGCGCACTCGGAAGACTCCAACCCTGCCAGTTACCAAGGTGAAGTCTGGACACCCGGGCAGAGGATGGGTGAAGAAGGGGGAGGAAACCAACCCTGTCCACTCCTTAGTGAGCACAGTGCGCCTGGGAGGCTCCAGTTCCACCTGCTGTCTTGGTGAGGCCTGTATATCAGCAGGCCCTAGCCCTAGTTGCTGCCCTGCTAATGATAACAAGCTAGTGTCTACTGAACAAGTAAATACTCACTTTGATAGGGTAAGCAGAGATAAAGAGTAAATCAATTCAACCCGTGACTAGCTCCAGATGCACAATTTCCACTCAAACCACAAGCAGTGCAGAAAGCCAGGCGATCTGACTCCTACAGTGAAGCCTGCAGTGAACAACTAGACCACCACAAAAGAATTTAGAATTTTAAGCTCAGAGACCTCACAGAAGCAAACAAATTCTTAAGAGAACTCAAGAGAACCTACATAGAAACGTAAGTCAGTCTGCAGTATGAAAGAGGAATCCAGTAAGGAGACAGAAATACAAAAACTACTGGCGATGAGAAAGGGAAAACCATTAAGAAGTCAAATACGAAACCTCTGAGTAAAGGCCTACCACCACCCTCTAAACCTGACGAAGCAGAAGCGTAAGAGAATCTCAACAAGGACAAAGATAAATGAAAACACATTAGAGCTTGATTTTCAAGAATTTAGGATACCATGACAAGATTAAAGGTAACAGTCACAGTTATAAAAGAGGGCAATGAATTCCTTTTCAAAAGCATAGAGAGCATTTTTTCCTTAGACAAAGAACTGTTTCTCCAGGTACAGAAACTATTTAGAACACCAGAGAAGAGCAATAAATAAATAAGCCTTTCCCTCATCATGTTATGATCAATCCACCAAATATTCAGAACAAATATATGAATGTGGATATAGATAAACAGCAGCAAAAAGAAAGCCAGGCCCATCAGAGAAACAGCAGGTTTCTCCACAGAAACTTGAGAAGCCAACTGTCCACCTAGGCTATTCTACCCACCAAAGCTATCAGTGCCACTGATGGGGAAAGGAAAACTTAGCATGGTAAAAAAGGCTTTAATGAGTGAATGGCCACTGAACGAGCTCTACAGAAGATAATGAAGGAATTCTTCAGAATGAAGAGAAAGACAAACACATCCTTGGGGCCAGAGAGGAGAATGAAGCACTCCAGGGATGTTTAGACAAGAGAAGAACAAGAAAACACTAAATGCTAAACAGTCAGCAAAACGGCAGGACATAACACACACCTTCCAGCAACTCCGAATAACTATGAGTCTTAATGTCTCACCCCAAAGACACAGACCAATACCATGGACTCAAAGGCAGGAGGCATCTGGTTTTTTTGTTTGTTTGTTTGTTTTGCTTTTTGTTTTTTCCCCAAGAAACTC
Source organism: Microtus ochrogaster (assembly GCF_000317375.1). NCBI lineage: Eukaryota > Metazoa > Chordata > Mammalia > Rodentia > Cricetidae > Microtus > Microtus ochrogaster. The sequence continues at coordinate 120,468,204 of NC_022009.1, forward strand.
ACCTAATTGTAAAAGATGGGAAAGGTTTTAGATGGGTAAAAAGATAGAAACATGAATTCCTAGCAAACGGAACCAGAAAACAGGCGGGAGCTGCTATTCTTCTATCTGACAAAACAAACTTTAAACCACAGCTAGGTAGAGGAGATAAAGGCCTTTCTTACCCGCTAAGGCAGCAATCCATTAAGAGCATGTTACGATTTTAAAAATAAAACTCATAGAACCTTGAACACTAATTTCACAAAACAAATACTACTTGCAGGAAGAAGTTATAGATTAACTCCAGTGAAATAAGAGGCAGATTTTTAATAAAACAGAGTCATCAATTGACAAATCACCCAGGCATAAAATAGGCAAACATCTGAGTTAAATGACGTCATGGGTCACAGGGACCTGACAGACAAAGGACATTCCATGCAACACTACAGCAGTCCGTGAGCATTCTCTAAAACGGGACATACACTGCAGGACAAAGTGAGTCTTAGCAAGCAGTACAGGTAAAATAACTCTATCTGATCACAATGGATCAAACTACAAATCAGAAGTGCGAGGAACTCCGGAACATTCACAATGTCGAGGAAACTAAATAACACACGGTTGGACAACTTGTGGGTAACTGTAAAAACCAAGAAGGCAATCAGAAAGTCCTAGAAATGAACAAAAGGAACAACTGAAGCCTATGGGATACAAAAAGAGCTGCTCTAGGAGGGAGGTTTATACCTCTAAGTGTCTGCATTAAGAAATCAGACCTAAATAAATAATTTAATGGCACACTACAGAGCCTTGGACAAATGGTAACGGGCTAAACACAAAACCAGCAGATGGAAAGAAATACTTAAGATCTAGGAAGAAATTAACAAAATAGAAACAAGCAAAAACAAAACTAAAAACAACAAGATTTGGTTCTTTGACAAGATAAACAAGATATACCTGTAGCCATAGAAGACCAAATTTGGTGTAGGAGGTCCTTCTGTTTGTGTGTTGCTTTTATTGGTTAATGAATAAAGAAACTGCTTTGGCCTTTTGATAAGGCAGAACTTAGGTAAGCGGGGAAGACAGAACTGAATGCTGGGAGTAAGAAAGCAGAGTCAAGATAAGCCATGGATCCTCTGCTGGGGATGGACGCTGGTTAGAATCTCCGGTAAGCCATTGCTACGTGGTGATACACAGATTAATGGAGATGTGTTAAATTAATATATAAGAGTTAGCCAGCAAGAAGTTAGAGCTAATGGCCAAGCAGTGTTTTAATTAATACAGTTTCTGCTAGGTGTAAGCTAGCTGGGTGGCCAGGACAAACAAGGGGGCCCCTCCTCATGTAACACTAATTAATAAAAATAAGTGAAAAAGCTATTAGAGCACATACTAAGGAAATTTAGAAAATAAAATATACTTTGAAAACATAATATTGGAAAACATAAAATCGGAAAAATCTAAAGAGAAATAATTTTTAGATGAATAAGATATACGAAAACTAGGCCAAGATGGGATGAGTAATCTAAACAGATCTACAAACAACAGGATTGATGGAGTAGCAGACAAAACAAAACCCACCTGATTAAGAAAAGGGCTCAGGCCCAGGTGGATTCATTGCTGAGTTCTACCAGATTTCAAGGAAGGATTAACACTTCGGCTGCTCAAACTAGTTCACAAAACACTGAAGGAAGAAACCCTATCAAACTTTTGCCCAGATACCAAACCCAGACAGAGAGACAAAAAAATTCTCAGGAGAACACTTAGAAACCAAATTCAAAAACAGAAAAAAAAAAAATTTACCATGATCGAGTCAGTATTATTTTAAATGTTCATGCATGATGGTTCAATGTACACATAAATAAATGTTACAAATTATTATAAATAAAAGGACCCAAAAACTCCAATGGTCATCTGGATAGATGGAGAAACCTTTTGACAAAGCCCTTCATGTAAAAAGACTTACTGTAGCCTTTTTGAGGGGTTGGGAGTCTTACTGGTCTTTTGCTTGCTTGTATATCATGATTTCTGTTTTTAGGGTTTGGGGTGTGTGTGTGTGTGTGTGTGTGTGTGTGTGTGTGTGTGTGTGTGTGTGTGATTTTTTTCCCTTTGTTTACATTCTCGCTTGTTTACCTATTTGTTTTCTAAAGAGAGAGAAAGAGGGGACATAGAGTTGGGGGTGGAGTGAGGCTGGGAGGAGCTGGGAGTTTGGGAAGAAGCAACAGTGATCAGAATACACTGTATTAAAAAAATTTATTTTCAATAAAAAGTATATATTTTTAAAAAGCTCAGAATAGAAGCAACAAATCTCAACATAATAAAATTTGTATATGACACACCTACAGTCGGTATTACATTCACTGACAGAAAGCCAAGCATCACCACTAAAATCACAGACAAGACAACAGTGCCTACTTTCTCTGATTTTTTAGTATATAGTACTGGAAGTTTTAGCTAAAGCAGTAAAACGAGTAAAGCAAATCAAAGGGATACAAACAGCAAAGAAAGAAGTACTTATCTGTGGTGATATAATTTTATACATTCAAGGCCCTAAAGATTCTACTAGAAAACTACTGAGAGTAGCCAACACTCTTAGTAAAATAGTAGGATACAAAATTAATAGACAGAAAAGAACAGGCCTTTCTATACCAGTGGCAAACTACCTGAAAAAGAAACCAGAGAAATAATCACATTCATGGGGTCAAAAAGCAAGAAAAGCAAAAAAAGCAAAAACACTAACAAATAACCCCAACACACACACACACACACACACACACACACACACACACACACACACACACGAAAAAGAAAAAGGACAGCTTTTAAACCTAACCAAGGATGTAAAAGATCTCTCTAATGAAAACTTTTAACGAAGGAAATAGATTGAAGACCCTGAAGATGAAGACCTGTGCTCTTGGACTGGAAGCATCGGTGCTATGACCACCCTGCCAAAGGCAATCAATTTATAGATTCAATGCAACTCCATTCAAGATTCCAGTGATGCTCTTTGCAAAAATAGACCAAGTCTTAAAACGAATGCGGAAGCCCAAGAGGTCGTGAAGCCAAGGCCATGGTGAGCACTGCCTGCTAACCCGGCATTTTTGTCTACAAGGGATCCGGTCTACGCTGTCACGCGCCTCATACCTGGCAGTCATCCACCTTCGTCCTCATCACCCCTTTCATGTATTCTTTGTCCATGGTAGGCGACACCCCAAAACTGTTGCCCATACACAGGATTTCTGCCTTCCCGTCTGGATAGGTCACTTCCACGGAACCGTTGAGAATCACTGACCAGGAATCCAGCTGAGCAGAAAATGAGACACAGCAGAAGATAGCATGTCATCGCCTGGCTTAAATGCTACAATGGTCCCAAACTAGCCTCCCGGGTCTTCTGTCTTCAAGACGGGATAAATTACCGAAAAAAGCTTAACTGCTTACCGAGCAAGCAATAAGACGTAGCGAAATATCTACACACTTGTTAGGCCTTGCACAGAGTATAACCATTTAAAAATTTAAATAGTCTCACCTGGCAGTGGTGGTGCACGCCTTTAATCCCAGCATTTGGGAGGCAGAGGCAGGTGGATCTCAGGGAGTTCAAGGTCAGCCTGGTCTACAGAGCTAGTTCCAAGGACACAGAGTAACCCCGTCTTGAAAAATCAACATTCTGAATATTCTCAAAATGACACAGGAAAAAAAAATTTCCTCTATATATCAAAGGAAATGTAAAGAAGATAAAATGCTCGTCAAAGTCTCAATAAAACATTTTTGTTCTGATGAGAGGCAAAAACTAAAAAGCATAACATCTTGGGATGGCAGACAACCTAAGTGGCGAAGTCCCGCTTAGCACGTGAAGGGCCCTGAGTTTGGTTCCTAGCAATGAAACCAAACCAAAGCCTCTAGTAACACTTTGTGAAATGGGAAATAGGACGGCTTTTCAATGCTATAAGTAAATGAGAGGCCATCAGTTTCCATCTATTCGAATTTTTTACTGCTGAGGTCCCACAAGGCTAAACAAGAACACGGTTTTGTCTGGGTACCACTGACCCCCGAGCTTTGTCAATGGTGAAAACAAGAACACGGTTTTGTGTGGGTACCACTGACCCCTGAGCTTTGTAAATGGTGAAAACACCCACTGACCTCCTCTCCGTCGTTTAACACGATGGTTCCAGCTCTTTCCACCACAGCAAACACCATCACGGCACAGAGCTCCCGTCGCACCGACATCGTCATGTTGGCAAAGGCAGGCAGCTGGTGCATAAATTCCAGGAGTTGTTCTGGAAAGCAAAACCATCATCTCTATTAAAAACAAGTCGAGAAGCAAAATACCCCAGTGCATACTGAAGGTCTTCTTCTGCCCTGGCTAGGTAATGCCATGCTATGACTAGACTCTTCAACTCAAGTCCTCTGCAGAGCCCTTCAGTACACAGTTGGCTCTGGTAATCAGGGGAGTAAGAAGGTGGGTGGTACCCAGAGACTCTGTCAGATAGAACAGTCTTCTGAGAAATTTCAAAGTATATCTTTTTGTTTGTTTGCTTTTGTTTTGGTTTGGTTTTTTGAGACACGGTTTCTCTGTGTAGCTTTGGAGCCTGTCCTGGAACTAGCTCTGTAGACCAGGCTAGCCTCAAACTCACAGAGATATTCCTGCCTCTGCCTTCCAAATAATGGGATTAAAGTTGTGAGACACCACTGCCCAACTCAAAGTATATTTTACAGAAAGAATAAGTTCTGTCTTCTGGAATGAGCAGGCTTATCTGTGCCAGGCCTTTTTTTTAAAAAAAAAAATATTGTGCATAGCAATTAAATAACTCTGCAATATATGATCCACAGCAAATCACTTAAAAGGCAGGAGTAGCTACAATCATAAATGAAATGGCCCTCTGATTTGAATCACAGAGGGCAACAAAGAAGTCATGGTCCTCTCCTACCACATCACTGAGTATCCTTGCTCTTTTTAGAGTGTTCTTTAGCTAACACCCATCATCCTATGGACCACACGTTTTACCCCTTTCTGTCTCTGGAAGTTGCTACATTTTCTTGCAAAGTCCAATAGGTATAAAAAAAATGAAACAATAAATACTTTTAAAAAAACATTTGGAGTTTAATATGTACTTAGACAATAACAGAAATCAAGTATTACTTTACCTATGACTAGAAATGAAATACACTGTAAAATACCTTTTACTAGTAAATATTATTTTTAATGGGTTATGTGTTTTTATTAAGGCTTTGCACACTCCTGGGCAACATTACTAGTCCCCATCAGAATGACTTTAAACTGCTCTCTGTACAGGTATATTCATTTGCTTCTTGATAAGAGTCCTATTAAATTAATGCTTAATGAAACCATTTTGAGAACAGAGACTAGGATTAAAAAATACGAATAGGAAATGCCTGTGTCATATGTAAGAATAAAGATGATATTAGAGAGAAGGCCTAATAGTGAATATATGCCCTTTCCCAGATTCAGCTGAAATACCAAAATCAGGCTGGAGAGGCAGTTAGGAGTCAAGCGTGTGTGTATCCTGCTCTTACAAAGGACCAGAGCTCAGTTCCCTCATCAGAGAAGCTGCAACCGTCCAATAACTGAGTACCTACAAAGTCACGGTTCCTGGAACAAAACTGACTATGAGAAACTCTTTTCCTTCAAAGTCCTGAGACAAGGGCACACCTCCGGGGATCTTTGGGAACCTGATGTGGGAGTGTCATATATCAATCTGTTGATTTCATTGGTTAAGGAATAAAGAAACTGCCTAG
>NC_022009.1:120474464-120477998 GCF_000317375.1 Microtus ochrogaster
CAGTCAGCCAGCTCTGTGTTTATTTGTAGGAGCTTGGGCAGCTCCTACTTTCCAGGAATTCTGAGAAAGAAGGCTGTTCAGATACAAAGTAAGTCCTACATTTCCAGGAACAATAAACATGTCTGTGCATACTTTTAAAATCTCTCTCACAACCACTCTCAAATTAACACATTAAAGAGAGAAGATACATCAGTCAGTTTACAAAAAAGGATAGCTTCAAACTGATCCATGTATAAGCAGTATTTAAGATTTTTTAAATGCTCATGGAAACCACTCTAGAATAAGATAGGATGTTGAATACATATACTTTTACTAAAAACTATAATAGGTGGGTTTGTTTATAAACGTTGGCCTAGGGCAAGAAGAGAGTGTGGAAACTAATTCTGGCCATTGGAAACAGATGTAGTGTCTGACCCAAGGAAGCAAAACCACGTGACCATCCTTCCCCTGGGCCCAAGTTTATGCCTCCTTGTATGGGGGCTACCTGTGAAGAGAAACACTCCCTACAGGAGAGAGTGGGGGCATCTGGGACCCAGCAGGCATACAAGCTTCATGTGTCTAGGTAACCTAAACTCAGCATCACCAAGATCCCTCTCCAGGGTTGAGGATGCTGTAAACAACTGCTGGGGGAGAGGACTGGCCCTAAATAGCGGAGGGGAGTCTCTGCTCTGGCCAGCTTCCTACAAGGCTTGCAGCTTTCACTAGTTTTAGCCCAGGGTAGGGTGGGTTTTCCAGTACCCATGCTCCTGGAAGTAACCCTCACCAATGTTTCTAAGTCCAATGAAAACTCTGGCCATCAATTAGATTCTGGTGCAAGTACTCTTATCAGCCCAGCCCTTGCTCATTGTCCTCACAGAGCTCAGGCAATCTGTCATGCCTCCCCTGCCCTGTGTCACTTCCCTGGGCTGCAGCAGGGTAGGGCCTCATCTCCTCCTTCACCCTGAATGAGAAGACGCCCTGACACATGCGCTAAATGAATGAATGATTATCAGCACATGCTTTTCATCGCTAAATGGTTTGCAGTTCCTGTAAATGACTTTAATTAGACACATGTAATCCGGGGGGATGGTTTTCCATTTTCCAGTTTCCAGTTTCCATATGTAAACAGATTGAACTGTCACAGTTTTTCCATAAGTATGTTCGTCTAGTTGAAAGACAGGCAACAAGTTCCTCACACCTTCCTATATCTAATTTCACCGACGAGTTCATTGAATTATTCTTCAAACATGTACTGGCTTAAAGAGTTAGCGAAGTGGTATAATAAACAATTGCCTGGCATTGTCGGGGTAGTTACAGATTCTAGAATGCTGGTGGTAAATACGTCTAGTTATCACTTGGCACTTTAAGCAAAAAGAGCCAGAGTTGGGTGTGTATTCAAATGCAAAGCTATTATGAAGCAAACAAGTAGGCCCCCTAATGTTTTTAACTTCAAGGTGTACTTGCGCCTCCACCAGTACATATCTGTCTTAGTCAGGATTTCTCTTGCTGGGATAAAACATTATGACCAGAAACAACTTGGGGAAGAAAGGGCTCATTTCCTATACCTCTCAGGTCACATTCATCACTGGGGAAAGTTGGAGCACGGACACAAGGCAGGGCAGACAGATGGAGGCAGAAGCTATGGAGAAACAATGCTTACTGGGGCTTATTCTCAATATGCTTAACTTCCACCTTCCTCTGGAATAGCCCACTGAACTTGGAGCACTCAACGGCTTTTATAGCCTAAAGTTCAAATACCACAATTCTCCCAAAACCACATGGTCAGATCTTTCACAGTAATATCCCACTTCTGACACAAATCTGTCTTTGGTTGTCAATTACAGTGATAAAGCACTATGACTATAAGCAAGGGAATGGGTGTTTCGGCTTACACTCCCAGGTAACAGTCTATCACTGAGGAAATCAGGGCAGGAACTCAAGACCTGAAGGGAAGCCATGGAGGAATGCTACTTCTTGGCTTGTTCCCCAAAGCTTACTCAGCCAGCTTTCTTACCACACGCAGGACCACCAATCTAGGGTGGCACTCTCTGCAGTGGGCTGAGCCCTTCTACATCCATCATCAATGAATAAAATGCCCACAGGCTTGTCTACAGGCCAGACTGACAGATGAATCTTCTTAGTTATGATTTCCTCTTCCCAGGTATTTCCAGGTTGTGTCAAGTGGACAAAAATCCAAGCAACACATTATCTACAGCCCCTACACTTGGAAGGCTAAGGCAGGAGGACAGTGGGTTTGATGTCAATGTGGGCCATGCAAGAAAACCTGGCCTAAAATAAATCAATGAAGTAAACAAATCCCACTGACTAATAACAACAACAACAACAACAATAATAATAGAATGATATACTAGGTAGAATAAAATCTGAACTCTATAATCCACAGGCTACTCACTATCTCATTTTGCTATTTTCTTTCCCCTAATAGTCTCGGACATAAACATAAAGCAGTCATTTACAGAACCACCTTGTCAACTAGCACTTACCTAACATTTAATCCCAGAATAATACATGCAAGAAAATTACTATAAGTAATGCTGTATTAAGACTTTTAACTTACTTGGGAGGAGTTGGAAATTAAGCTAAGATAAACATTATGTGGGTGGGTCTATTAGAAGAATCTTTCACAGAACTATTTGCAGATACTGGCTGAGTAAAACTCTTTTCAGCAAGTTTTTTGTTTTTGTTTTTCAAATATGAAGGAAGAGCTTTAGTAACCACTATTGATACTAAGGGAGTTTGGAGATGCTGGACTTGGAAAACTCTTCCAGACTTGGACTACATTGTACCAGCATGTACCTCTCAATATTTCCACCCGCTTGAAGGGCCCACCTCTCAGGCACTCACCGATGTCGTCATCAGTCCTGTCTATCGGGTCCTTCTCCAGGCAGTCCCTCACGATGTCCCTGCTCATCAGGGGGTCCGAAGCCCTCTCGATGTCTTCTTCATCGTCATCGTCCTCAGAATCCACGGCCGTCTCCGGCAGTCCGCTCAGGTCCATGTCACCAGCCTCGCTCTCCGTGGCCTTGCATCGGGTGAAAAACAGATTTTAAAAACTCTTTTAATTCAATCAGTCACAGGACACCTAAGAGGTAAGAACAATTACAGCTCAAAATAATTTGTGGCATTTATTCTTCTATAGTTAGTTGGGAGTCAGCATCCAACAAGTAGCTGTGTACAACCAAAGAGAAATCTCAAAAGTTGAGTAGCTGTATTTCCGGTTAAAATTATGGACAAAATAATTGTGCCTCAGAAACTAGATTTTATTATTTAAAAAAAAGCAGATAAAAACATGAAGTAAAAAAGTAGCATTTGTTTTCAGTTTTAAAAAGGAATGACTTCTGCTGAGTTTAAGATTCGCTATCTTCAGTGATCTCTCTCACAGGAGTATTGTTAAAGCTGACAGAACCGTTTCCCTGCTGGTCTTCTTGGGAGAAAGAGCCATAAACTGAAGGTAGCTTGAGCACCATGGTCACCAAGCATTGCCACCATTTGAATTATTCCAATGGACACTTGAACTTTAAGCCATAAAACAGG
>NC_022009.1:120478361-120518024 GCF_000317375.1 Microtus ochrogaster
AGCCAGCTTCTCTAACTTACGCTATCCCGTTTCTCTTTAGCTATGTATTGCCTCTGGGATCTTTACCTTCTTTATTCTATCTCTCTTTCTTCCTTCTTACTCCATGACTGTCTGTGTGGCTGGGTGGCTGACCGCTGGCATCCTCTCCTTCCCCTTTTCTCATGTCTCCATCTAGAGTCTCTCTGCCCACCAGCCCCGCCTATTTCTCTCCTGCCTACCTACTGGTCAACCAGCTCTTTATTAGGCAGGCAAAGTAACACATCTTTCCAGAGTTAAACAAATGCAATATAAAAGAATGCAACACATCTTTGCAGCATTAAAGGAATATCCCACAACATAAATGAATGTAACATATCTTAAACTAATATTCTACAACACATATTCACCTAAAAGCATACATTCTTCTATTCCATTAGCACATAGCTAATTTATAACTGAACATTTTCTTAGTTACCAGAATCACTCATTTCAAGATGGCTTTTAGCCTAATCTGAAGACTACAAACTGCAATCCTTCAAGTCAATCTAGTCTTTAATGACTTGTTGTTACAGTGTATCCATCAAATTGGTCTTATCTGACACGGTAGTCATGGAATTCGCTAACTGCTTCTGCATCCTAAGGATGAATTTAAATATATACTAACTATCAACCTTGAACATCATAAATGTCTTTTTCCACCTGAAAAACTGAACTCAGACGACGTGTAAAACTAACTTTGCAAAAACAAGCTATTATAAAATGTATTAACTTAAAATCATAGCTCACATGATTTTCAAAGGTAACAGAGATATTTCAGAATTGGCCACTGGGGTAAAAAATTAAATTCTAAGTGTAATTAAATTTAGCATGCCTTTAACCCCAGCACTTGGGAGGCAGAGGCAGGTGGATCTTCTGATTTCAAGGCCAGCCTGGTCTCCAGAGAGAATTCCAGGATACCCATAGAAACCCTGCTCTGAAAAACCAACCAGCCAACCAATCAATCAATCAATAAACAAAGTAAAATAAATAAATAAATAAGACAGACAGACAGAGAGATGGTAGATGCATAGATATATAGAGATAGATATAAAATTAAAAAACAAAAATAAATTAATAACAGACTAGCATTGAATCCTTAATATGCCAGGCAATGCTGTGAACTCTACAAGCTTTTATCTTATTTAACCCTTACAACAAGCATATGGATACCTCTCACTATTTTCTAACCTTCAGGTAAAGGTCTTTTCCCCAAGGCCAGGGTTGTGCTGCTACATGAGCTGAGAACCCAGGAATTTTAACTTTAGAGTCTTAATCATTTTCTTGTAATTTAATTCAGTATTTAAAGAATGGAATGACAGAGTGTTTATTTTTACAGTTCTGGGGATTGAACTCGGGACCTTGGTGTGTGCATCGAAGTGCTCACCAATGGGCTACAGCTCCAACACTGAGGCGCTTCCTTTCTGACATCCCGGTTCACACCAGGGTGCATGAGATCTAATCTAGCATCTTGAAGCAATCCACACACATCTATTACAATTTCTCTAGAGTGGCAGTTTCAATCTCATTTTCAGTTTGGGGTATAGATTCCAAACCAAAGGAAGTACATTATAAGAAAAGTCTAACAGGAAAATAACTGAAAACAGAAAATCTATTATCTTCAAAGCTCCTGAAACAAGGGTCATGACACTAGCAACCACTGTAAGTAAAACTGCTCCAGGCAGAAGAATCTGTCACCCAAGAAGGGAACTCATTCTGTGACACTGAAAAATACGATGCAAAGCTAGAATTCACAAGTCTCCTGTGGATACCAGGGGGAAACAGACAGGCTGGGGATGCTGCTGCAAGCCGAGGGTGTGGTCACAGCAGACATAACTACCCACCCCCCAACTACAGAAGCTAGACTAAGACAATCGGCTAATCCCTGTAGGTTTTCTCCCCAGCTCCCCCATCCCACTGAAGACTACTAAGACCCATCATCACCCTGTCAGTTCGGAGCCACACCGGGACTCGCTAATCAGCATCTTCAGTACCAGCACTCTGTGAAGGGATACTACGATGAAAGGAATGGAAGCGAACGAAAAGCCTTTCCTTTAAAATAATAACTTATGTGACTAAAGGCTATGTGTTGATTTAAAAACAGAAAATACACGTTAAAATATTAAATATATTTTATACTGAAGAAATTGTTATCATTTAAATGAAATATATTTACTTTTGTTTTGTTTTGTTTTGTTTTGTTTTGTTTTGTTCCACTCCCCACTGAAGGTGCTGGGATGTGTCCAGCAAGCTGAGTATCTGCTGCTGAGCTACATGCTGAATCCTTCCTCCTTTTCAAAGTCTGGCTATTGCTTTATTACTCGTACTTTGGGCTGGGCCCAGACTTAGATGCTGTCAGCGAGGACAGCCTGCATCTCTTAGCAATCTGCTCCTGCAGTTAGCTCTTCTTTGGTGCCTTTATTCTTTTCCGGCATATTCTGCAGCCTCCTTATCTTTCTTAGTGCATTGTTTCTTCGGATCAATATGTCACCATTTGTGCGCTGGACACGTGGAGCACGTGTGTTCTGGTCCTGCGCCTCTTACATTCTTTGTTTAAGGGATTTCTGACAACGCAGTAGGGGCCATCATCTTGATGGAGTCTGAAACGCTTTGGGATTCTGCCAAGTCTTTTGGGGCCCACTGTCAAGGTTCAGTAGTATCTATCAGTCCAGGAATACCTTTTTATTTTTTGTAAACGATAACCAAGTCGAGAACTCTCAGACTGGAAATCACAATGATCCTGAACGGACTTCTTCTATCCAGTTTTAAAAGAATGCCCCTTATTCAATAGCAGGTATGGTCCGTCACAGGTAGAAGGGAGCCTGCTTAATGGGGAAACCTTGGTTTTTGTCCCCACCACTGAGACCACACAGACCTTGGTCTTTGTCCCCACATCAAGACCACAGTCCTTCCTCTCTTTACCCAGAGCATCAGTAGCCGCTTCTGGGACCTTCTGTGGCCATGCATGCCTCATAGAAAGTATGGTGTTTGTGTGCATCGTTGTCCACTACAGTGAGTTTCTGACAGGGAAGGAGAGCCATGTGCCTTAGGAACAGTGCTGCCCACAATGGGCTGAGCCCTCATCCACCTATGAAGAACCAAGGCAATCCCTCACAGACAGGCCTACTGCCCTGATAAAGATAATTACTCGATTGACATTCAATTATTGGCTATATCAAATTGAAGTTAATTTTAACTAGGACAGAGAAAGAAGAAGTATTTGGGGGGGGCAGGGTTTTTTTTTAATTACAGCTAATTTTACATTTGGTAAGTACGTTAATTCAAATTGCAAATATTTTTTTAAAAATGGAAAAATCTAAAAGTTACTTGGGCTTTATGTTTCCTAGGGGACATTTACTCTCTGTAAACTGTTTCACTATGTGCACTTAACTGTTAATCCTAGGAAACAGAAGTTTTTTCAAATCATAATTAGGCAGTCTACTTTAATTGGAATTTAAAAACATTTAAAACAGAATTAATAAACTCAGTAATTTACAAATTTAACAGGAGTATAAAAACTACAGCTCAGTTAAAAGAAGATGTTAGGAATAGAGGAGCTGGGGAGATGGCTCAGCAGTTAGAGCATTTGGCTGCTCTTCCACAGAACCCACAAGGCAACTAAGAGTCAGTCCCTGGGTTTCTGGTTCCCTCTTCTGGCCTCTGTAGGCACTGCATGCACATGATGTGTATACACACACACACGCACGCACGCACGCACGCACGCACACACATATTTTGAAAACAGAAAATCAACAGTCAACATTTAGAGGTTGTATCTGAAATAAAGGTAAAGTCTGAGGACAGCCCCACACTGTAATCCATCCTTCTCTGAACTTGCCTCTTTGCTCTTATCTCCCAAGAGAGCAAAATTCTTTAACAAAGGGAAGATTATTATGGCCTGTTGGAGAGAAAAGCGATTCCTTGCTACATTAAAAATTCCCATTTATAAAGACCACTTTCCCTTGATAAGCCCATACCCTCATTTGGGTATGTCTTATTTTCTTCTTAGATAAACCTTTCTCTTGACCCTGTGCTCAAGCCTTTTTTTTTTTTTTTTTTTTTTTTTTTTTTAACCAGCTAGGTCTAAAACTTATTTCAGCATGGAGGCTAACTCCTCAGGCTACTTAGATTAACACTGTGGAGCTATGCCTCTGTCCCCTCATCATGGGCATTCCTGGGGCTCTTGCCAGGGTCTACCCTGAAGCATTACTGGTGAGTTTGCCTGCCACCTGTCTGGTCTGTCTGATGAGCATGGCTTGTTCTTTACATCTGTGCTTCCTTTGCTTCTGTTTTTCTGACCAGAAGATCCACTTAGTGTTTGGTTAGTGTGACTAGCACAGGGACAGAAATCCTTGTCCTAGTCAGGGTCTAACTGTATAGCCTTAGCTGGCCTTGAATCCACAGAGATCCACCTGCCTCTGCTGGGACTAAAGATCTGTACTACTATACCTGACCTTAAAACACACACACACACCACACACACACACACACACACACACACACACACACACACACACACACACACGGGACATATAGTTTTAACCTCAATATAAATTAAAACATTGAGAAAGCCATAGTTGTTAACAATACCAGAAGACACTGTCTTCAGTTTGTATGACAAACACCACCTTTCAATCTTAGCTGCTACAGACACTAAAATGTCTTCCTCACCCCCAAGTACACCTGGATTTTTTTGTAACTCTATCATGTGAGTCTCTGATAATTTTTTTCATGTTTTTTTTTTCTCCTTGAGGGAGGGAGAGGTCCAAAGAAGAACTATGCAATAAAACCTGTGGCTACTTCCATTTTTTTTCATTCACTTTTTTTGGCACACTAAAATAAGTATTTTTGGTATGCTAATGAAAATTCCCATATGGAAATTTAAGTGTTTTTTGTGATATATAAAAAGGCCCGAAAGATGTATAATGACTTAGAAATTTAAATACTCTGAATTTCTTTAAAACTAATGAAAAAAAAAACTTTGGGTCCATAAACTGTTTCTTAAAACTTTAAAATGTTATTTGTTTATATAAACAGCACTTACTGGAATTGTAAGATAAAAGTTTCATTAAGTTATAATAAAATTTAAGGTCATATAGACTTTGGTAAGAATTTCCTTCCAAAACAGATCCTAAAGAAAAAATAATTAAAATTCTATTCATTTATGTAATAGTAAATGGATAATGCAAGAAACAATGGATTTTTCCATCCAGAAATATTCTTAGAAGCCAGGCATGGTGGCACATGGCTTTAATCCTAGCACTCAGGAAGGAGACAGAGGCAGCTGGAGAAATCTGAGTCCGAGGCCAGCCTGGTCTACATATTGAGTTTCAGGTTAGCCAGGGCTACACAGGGAAACTCTGTCTCTAAAAACAAAACAAAACAAAAAAGTTGTATGATCTTGGATACCTTTCAATATCTACTTTTCTGCAAAACTATGTGTGCCTGGGTATTGTCTGCGTGAGCTCAGATTTCCACATCCTTTACATGGTAACAACTTGGCAAACTGAATCTGTGCTCCCATGCCATGGTCACTCATCTTTGGCTCCAAAGTAAACTATTTTTTGAGGGAAAAGGCTTTTTATGTGTTGATATGACCATAAGATGATAATATTGCTGCTTTTTACTTGAGTCAGACTTATATACCAAATTCTGTCTGTAGAGAAATGAGTAACATGAAACAGAGTAACAAGAACCAATTCCGTCATCATCCAACACTCTGCCAACTGATGACAACCCAGTGGTAGAGCTGCTTCCTCAACTATGCACAGCACAGCAAAGGCTGTAAAACACAAACAATGTCTCATATATAAAACATGCATCCATAATGTATGCACAAACATCTACTTTAGAGCTTTTGTCTCTAAGAATTCCAAAATGCCCCCAAGCAGAGGAGACTGAGGAGTCCTTCTTACCTGGTAAATATCAGAAAGACTGCTGCTGCCAGAGTCACTGGTGATGCTACATCCTGAATGGCTGGAGGACACGTGGGTCACCTGTGGGTGGAGGCTGTCAGTGAGGTGGAGCTTTGTGAAATCTGCGGGGAGCTACAGAAGCAGCAGAAGAAAAAGAAAAAAGAATGGGCTTACAATTTGAACTGAGAACTTCAAGACACTTAAAACTATGATGCTGCGCCCACTGCAAAGCACTGAGCACCAGGAAAGATACTTCCATCCACAGACTCAAAACTAGTCAATACTGTCCTATTAACCAAATTCACAAAATGTTAAAGTGCATGAGCATACAATGAACCTTAATAGTATTAAACTAGATGTCTAAATACGTGGGTTAAGTGATTAAGACACATGGATGAACATTTAATTTGGTAAAGTACAATTTTCAAGTAACAAATTACCCTAGCTCTATTTGTTAGCAATTGCCAACCAATGCAACTTTGTAACAAGTTTAGATAGATAGCTAGGGAAACAGACTTCTGGTTCATTCATGTTCAAATAATATTTAAAACTTGTTTTTTTTTTTTTAAAGCAAGCATCCTGGAAGCACTGAACCATATTGCCACTTACTAGGTTATATGAAAAGTGATAAAACACCTAGGAACTTGACATTTAAGCGTCTACAGACAACATTCACTTTTCTATACACATACCCCCCTCGTTGTTTACCCACTAGGTTAAATGCACCATCCCAATAGTACTGACAAGTAATGCATTAGAAAACATACGCTAGTTGGAATGGTAAGACACCAATCATACTTTTGTTTGCTGCTACATGCTGATCCTATTTAGCTAGTAAAATCTAGTAAGGGCTTGCCTTAGAGATCTTCCAGTCACTCCTTATACCCTCGTCCCCTCTTCAAAAATGTAGTGGTACCACATAGTTAGAATAAGACTTCCAAGGAGATGCTTAGGCTTTAATCCATAAGCTTTGATGCTGTAAGAAAAATGGATTTCCACCCTACATTCACTCAGACCTGCCTAGATGCCAACACTCTCCATCCTACGTATACATGTTTCCCGGTAGTTACAAGTCTGTTACTAAATACTACAGTCAACTTTATGACACACAAAGTACATAAATCTTAAATATGAATTTATTATACAGTGTGCAATTAGATGGCAAATAGATAAAAACTCCTATGTTCACAGATATCAAAGAAGTGGCAGGTAAACATGGCGCAAACATTACCTGTCTCCCATGTGTGCTCACTGAAGATGCTGTGAGATACATACAACTTAGCAACTTCTCCATCGGTGCTAGACAGGTGTATCAGCATGCCTACATTCAGAATCTATGCCTATAACTACAAAATACGTAACCGAAACCTAGTGATTATCACTCATAAATATGACTGAGATTGACCTGTGCCACATGGAATTTTTTAATTAAACATGTCAAATGAACTTACAAATATCTAGTGAATTTCTCCTCACTCAAAGCTCGCAGGAATCCTCTCAAGATCTACTCCCGGGACACCCTTCCTGCCTGCCGCCTGCCTTCACTTTGTGGAGAAGGCTGGAGTGGTCAGAGCTCGAGACCCGCCCAGCTTTCATGTGCTATTGTGGACTCGCCCGTGCCTGCTACAGCAAAATGGTTCCCTAAGTCAAGAACTGCAGACTAAAAGGGAGCCGGTTTTACTCTTAACAATTCAGTTCCATTTATCACGTGTTTGCTGTCTCCCTAGTGTGACAGATGCTCAGCTAGTAGCAGGGACTACAAAGATGAGTAAGATGTCTCCAATCACAAACGCAACCTCTGCTAACCCAGAACTCACAGACAAGTGTTAATGAGCAGCAGAAGAGGAAATTAAATCTATTTTTTAAAAGTGTTATTTTTAACTGCTGGAGATCAAACTCGAGCCTGTGCTATGTGAGGCAAGCTCTCCCCGCCACTACTGACCCATGCCCCGAGTTCCCGTACTAGTTTGAACTCCCTTCCCACCATCTGTGTTCCATGGGTGAGAGCACAAAATAATGACGTACTAAACTCAGAGTAAATGGTAATTAAATACTTCCTAAAATTAGAAACAGAAATACAGATGCCCTGTATAGGACACAAAAAAAAAATCTTTTGCCATACATGGAAATAACAACACAGATGTAAATTTTATTGAGTATGGGTATGGATCAAGGTCGCAGGAAGCAAAGGCTATAAAAGGCATCCCTGTGAGGTGCAGTGGGATGTGCACTGGTTTGGTCCTACCAGGCCTGATGGAGAAACAGCCAGAGGCTGCTGGGATAATAAGAGCTCTTGAGAGTCAAACAAAACAACGAAGTGTGGGTGTTGGAAGTGCTGAGGCTGACAGGTGCAAGCCCCACGCTCCAACCAGGCTTCCCACTAACGGAGAACGCTGGGGGAGACTTACTGGGAGTCTAGATTAACATCTTCTAAACAGGCACACTAGACAAGCAAGAGTCAGTATTTTGCTCTGCTCCCAGCTTGACCCAGTGCTGATTTATAATGTTAGTGCACAGGAATTGCCTCACGACTTCAGCCCTAAGTCTGTTTTAAAAAAAAAAAAAAAGTAAGTTTTATGAACCTGGGACTATACCCAATAATTATCTTACTAAAGCAAATAAAGGAAAACTAACAAATTTTAAGCACTCTGATCTTTAAATTTTTTAATTTAATTATTTGTTTGTATATATATATATATACATACACACACACACACACACACACACACACACACACACACACACACACATATATGTCTGTGTCTGTGCCGTAGCACTCTGGAAGACAGGGCAACTTGTATCGGTTGGCTCTCCTCTTCAACCATGTAGTTCCCAGGGACCAAACACAGGCTCTGTCGGTTAGAATCAAACACCTCTACCTACTGAGATGTTTCGCTGGCCCAGTATTTCAATCATAACACCAATATATTAGCTAGAAATTCACTAGTAATATAATCCAAAGAAATCTGTTATGTATTGCAGTAACGTATATGGATATATTACTGTTCAAATTGTTCACAGATCCCTACAGTCCTAAAAATAGGTTTGTGGTAGACCACAAACAAGCATTTTTGTTTGTTAGGTTGAGTGTTTTGTTGATGCTGTTTTGTTTTGGTTTTTTTAAGACAGGGTTTCTCTGCAGCCCTTGCTGTCTTGGAACCTGCTCTGTAGACCAGGCTGGAATGGAACTCATTGAGATGGGTGGGTTTCGTTGTTATTGTTGTTGTTTTTGATTTTGTTTTTATGTTTTGTTTTGTTTTTGTTTTTTGAGACAGGGTCTTACTAAGTAGTTCTGGCTATGCTGAAACTTGACGTGTAAAACAAGCTGGCTTTGAACTCAAACAGATTTTTGTTGTTGTTTTTTTAGTTTTCAAGGCAGGGTTTCTCTTTGTAACAGTCTTGGCTGTCCTGGAACTCTGTTGACCAGGCTAACCTGAACTCACTGTGATCCGCTTACCTCTGCCTCCCAAATTCTGGGTGTTTCCTGCTTAAGGCACATCTCAGCATGGTAGAGCTCACGGTAAAATCTCAGACTAGATAGCAGTAGCTGACACAAAGTCATTTAGAAAGGAGTTAACTACAAACAAAACACTTCCTGTATGAACTCAGGTTTAAAAGGCAATACTAGTTGTTGCTGTTGGTATAGACCTGTAATCCCAAGTACTCTGGAGGCTGAGGCTGTGAGGACAAATTCATAGCCAGCCCGCCCGCCCGCCTGCCTACAGAATGCAAAGCCAACCTACGCAATTCAGTGAGCCACAGCCACCACCACGAAAAATAACTAAAGAGAGGGGGGGTGCAGTTCAGGGTGAGAGCACTTGCCTGGTTTAATTTCAACCCCACTATCACCAAAAAAAAAAAAAACCCCGACCATCTCCCCCCCAAAAAACATAGAGCATCCTGACTATGTGCATGCATATTTCTCTGACCTGTTTCTACTAAAAAATCAGTCTATAATGTTGTCAACTTTTGTCTTTTAAGATGACATCTTGAAAAATCCCAGGACAACTAAACGCTATTATACATCAGAAACAAAAGTGTTTCACAACTGTTGAATCCAGGCTCTCAATATAACTCTGTCCTCAAATTCTTCGTTACCAATATTCTACAAAGAAAGCCAACAGTTTTGTACAATATAAAGTTATTTTTCTCTTTTTTGGGGCGAAGGGGGAGCGCAGGGGGAATGATGCTCGGATGACCTAGGAGAGCACCTGACCACATATCTCCAGGCCCACAATGTGAATCTCCTCTGCTCACACACATACGTAACGGAAGGAAGTGACCATTTTCTACATGCATTATGATGCATGGAATTTTTCTTTTAAATTCTTCTAAAAATTTCAGACACTGTAATTTTTCTTCTAAAGAAACCTACCAAACCCTAATGACTTATAAGACTGAAGCAGTCTCTAAGCTCCTACCAAGTAAAAAAGACACAAGTAAGTCTAACATAGACCCGAATGGATTACCCTCTGCTCTCAATCTTCTCAAGTCAAGTGACTATGGACAAGTTAGTCAATGTCTGTGCCCTGGTTTCTTGTGTGAAATGAACAGCACACAATGAAGTCGTCACTCCATCCTTCTTTACTGACCTGCTCATCACTTTTCTGCACATGAGCAGAACATCTCTGAGCAGCCATAGCTGACACTATTAGTCTAATACCTCACATACTATGTGGCTCCTGAAAGTCTACATAAAAGATTCTCAGTAAATGATTTTAGTGTAGTGAAGGAGTTCACTGCTTCTTTCAAAATGATGAACATCTCAGTGAGTCTGTGCTTTAGGTGTATAGTCTTATTATGCTTGTAAATGCCTACAGCCACATCTGCCCAGACGTACACTACTTGACCACAAACTCTTATTTCTGCCACACAGAGGCTGCCTCCAGGATAGACTGAACAGAAACCCACTGGAGGAAATTGAGGAAGACCTGTGCTCTATCTCAAGAGTTCTTTATTCTTTTCCTATATTATAGTGCCTTAGAAGGAGCTATAAGAGACACTTTACATAAAGATATGGCTTATGTTCCTAAGTATTCCACATAGCTTTCTAACTATGAACCTTTACATGCTGGAATTAGCTGTTGAAACATGGTACAGATTGAGTATCCCCAATCTGAAAATCTGACACTGGGAACTCCTGGCACATTGTGGTAGAAAATGCCACATTTGACCTCATGTCTTAGTAAAATTTCGTGTCTGCCAAAGACACATGTGTATAAAACCACTCTTAGGGTATTTAAATCATACATGAAACATAAATGAGTTTCATGCCTTGAATTGGGTCAAGGATATCGTATTACGAATATGAGAACATCACCACTCCATCCCACGGCCCCGGCAAAATCCCAACTCAAACTGTTGGCCCCAAGCCTTCACGATAAAGGACGCTCAATCTGAGTACAGGAGCCTTCTCCCAAAGCAGAAAGGCCATCTTCACACTTCTCTCAAGCTTAGAATTATAAGCTTTATTGTTCACACTGTTGGGCAAATCTTTTCTCTTTCTTTGACAAGGTCTCATGCAGCCCAGGCTGTCCTTGAACTCTCTAGGTAACAAAGAGGAGTCTGAACTACTGATCCTCACGCCCCTACCACTTGACTTCTGACATCATGGGGGAGGGGCTACTACAGTGCAGAAGAACCCCTGACTTCCGTCTGCTTATAGACATTTGTGCAAAAAAAAAATCCAAAACCTCCTGAAAAATTCCAGAACCTCTCTGGATCGTGTCTGACACTCTTTGATTGAAAGCAGGACAGCCCTCTCAAGCTGCCCTCCCCAGGAGCCTCTGCGCCTTATCTCTTCCCTTCCACTTTCTTCTGTCTCTCCTCCCCACACTTAGATCTGTACAAAGGCCTTTTCTTAAAAATTTCCAATTGGTTCATAAAAGGAAAAAAGAACAACTATTGGCAATCATGGGGAGACGGACACAAGCCTGTCAGCCCAGTGAGTGATAGAGGAGGCAGAGACAGGAGAATCTGCAGGAAGCTTGCCTTTTATTTTCTTAAGAAAAAAAAAATTATAAAATTTACCTGGTTAGCATGCCACCTAGTTTAACACACAAGCTAGCTCCGTTGTGTGTTTTCTCTTACTGTTAGTGACAACCGTCATTATTTTGTACACACTAGCAAGAGGGCAATGTGCTGTCTGTTGCATATCTAGGACAAGCCCAGGAGCTGCCCCTCACTGTTGCAGACCAGGACGCTTGAACCATCATATGCTTGTCCAGAGCCCCCAGGTGAGAGGCTCCATGTGTCTATGACTGTGTATAAAGGCTGGTAACTGAACACAACACAAAACACACCAGCTATATGGCTGGGCAAAGACTATACATTCAATAACATTCTACAAAGACCACGACTGAGTTCTCTGCCTCTGTTTTCCAGTGCTCCCACGATAGCTGCTATGGAAGCAGTAATCCCTGAAGAGGGGGAGTTGCTGGCAATAGCGGCAGGGAGCTTCTAGAACCAACTACACTCAAGCTTGATGAGCCTCCCAGGAACGGTGCTTAGTTATCCCAGACGAGAAAAATACTCACTAGAGTATGGAGCTCTGGAAAAGAAAGAGTAAAAATCAAAGAGAAAGATTCGTAAGGACTCTATGGAGGATTCTAAGCTGTCCTCCCTGTGAACGAAAATAAATATAGGGGTTCCTCTAATATCTCAAATCCCTGTATGAGATGGCATACGGTTTGCATGTGACCTATGTGCAGCCTCTCCTAGACCTTACATCATCTCTAGATCACTCGTAACTAACAGAACACAGATGCTATGCATGTTCACAATGCATTGCTTCTGAAACAAAAGCCTCAAGATACTTCTATATTCCGTGTAGGTGCAGTTTTTCACTTCAGGTATTTCTGAGCCATGGCTGATAGGGAGAGCCAACTAGCTGCAGTTTGTTTGAGAAGAAAGCATCACACAGAATCAAAAGCCTTACCTAGTAGGCAATTTTGAGCTACTTAAAAGCTGTAGCATGGTCTTAAACACACATGCACAGATATACTTAAGCCTACATACAATGAATGCAATGACCGTTCTTTGACAGACATCCAGAAGACATTTCCCATCTTCGCTTATGGTTACATAGATATCATGCAATGAATCGAAGTCTATGGGGTGGGAATAATCAGAACCGTACTGATGACAATTTCCGCAAAGACCCTCTGGAATCTATCCCCTTCCCTTAGCAAGAGCCATGCTGAAAACAATACAACAAAGCTACATGCTTTGAAGGAGGCCAGGAACTTCCACTCCGTACTTAAGGCAGGAAATGCCCATCAATCAAGAACATAGGATCTTACACAAAGGATAATAGACTTCAATTGTATTAAAACTACCGTATTTTGTTTGGTTGGTAAAACAGCAAATATGAACTCAAAAAAAAACTATACTTATTCTCATGAACTACCTATGGGAAATTTAACACAGTAAAATCTATAAAAAATCTTTAAAGTCCTTACGGAGAAAGGTGTGATTAACACTCAGACCTCTCACTCCACAGGATCAGGCTCAATGTGGACCAAACAAACACTAAAGTCCATTTACTTATCCAGTTAATTATGCGGTCAAATATTTACTGAATTCCAGGCTTGCTAGCTAGAGCAAAAGGGAAAGCTGACTCCAAGTTTACTGCACCTACCAACTAGTAGATGGAAACGGATAATTAAGGGAGAAAAGTGTCACTCAGTGGTAAGAACAGCCTTCAGCAACAATGAAAAGTAACTGAAGCCAGACAGTGACCTCACAGCCAGGGAGACTATGCTCATAACATGTGAGTCCATGAACAGTTTTTCATATATACAGAGAGAGCACTTCCAATCACTTCCCCCATCATTTCCTGTCAGTTTCTGCGCTGGGCACACACACGGTTTAGGTAATTTCAACTGCGTCTCTCCCAGGTGTCCACACTGCCCGCTTCTTCTGGAAGAGTCTCCCCTGCCCTCTCCACCATGACTTCTAGAAAACTGCCTGTCACAGAACTTACATACCCTGTACAGTAGCTGCTGATGTAACGAGCAGTTCTCTTGCTGGATGTGTCTGCAGGGAACACATCTGTTGCCACCCTCACACTTTCCCAAACACAAGCACAGCAGGTAGTGAACACCTCCCCTCCATGAATTCTCAGCCCACAGTGGAGCCGGAGACCCTGCACTTGAACGAAGCAGAATGGGGTAGCAGCCTGACCCCTCCGTTTCTCTCTGCCAGATCTGTCACTGCCCCCTCTATCAGCTATTATATGTAGCACCATCAGAATACAGCTAAATGATTTTACTACACAAGAGGAATGAAATTCTTTTCTTTCCGAAATGAAGTTAAGCAACAAATTTCCCATAAAGCCAGGAAGAGGAGTTAAGAATGAAACTTCTTGAACTTAAAAATTTTCAACTTCCTGACTCTTGGATTGCGACAGAGGAGCCTGGCAGAGGGGCACAACTCCACTCAAAGCTTCAAGGCTCATTCTTTCACTTATTCAACAGGCACACTGATTTACTGCCATCCTCAATGAGCCCACCATGGCTCAGGAGCTAGAGCGATAGGGACCGGCTAAACTGCACACTCCTGGAGGAAGGAGCCTGAGCAAGAGTAACAAGAGATGTTAGAAAGCACAACCAGAAGTGCATGTGTGGCTGCAGTGAGGGCTGGGGACAGAGTGGGTGGCCCGGGAACTGGGAAGGGACTGAGCACAAAGGAGCCAGTCAAACCAAGACCTACAGGAAGAGAAGAGGACGCGGGGAGTGGTCTCCCAGGGAAAGGACAGAGTAAAGCCGCAGCTGCGCTGGGCGAGCCATGGGGGCTGGCCAGGACAGGGGATGTACACTCGAAGCTGTGACAGCCCACAGTTTGCAGCCAGGAAGGTAGAATGTGGGCAGCAGGGACAAGAGTCACTATAGCGGTCTTCCTAGGAGCTGAATAGAGATGTGCTCTTTGAACAAGTGGTTGATAATATCCACTTATGATTTCTAAGACCATCCAGAAAGGGGCTGGAGGAAAAGGAAAGTGAGAAACAAGTCCACCTGGAGTGCAAGGTGCCAAGCAGACCACAACACACACACAAACACAGACACACACACAGACACACACACACCCCTGCAGCAAGCCTCTCAAACCTAACAAGAATCTGGAGGGGCCTCAGTATTCCACTATTCAGCTTTTTAAAAAAATAAAAATTCTGTCTGTTGAAAGCACCATAAAGAGATGGCAAGGGTCACCACTAATTCTTAAAATTCAGTGATATTATGCAAACAGATAAGCAAGTTTCTTAAGCACATGCTCTTGGCCCAGTTAGAATTCCCAGTGACTACAGAATGCTATTTAATAATACAGATGCTATTTTCAATCAGCACCTAGCATCACCAGTCGGCACTAGGAACTCTCAGACGACACTGGCTGTAGAAGACATGGTCAGCTCCAGGTTGGCGGAAAAAATCACTTTACTGCTCGGTGGCTCATCTTACCCACTGGTGTGGACCAGACAAGAGATCAGCCCTACACACCCAACCAGAGAGTTATGAGAACACAGAGAAGGCTGGAGTGGGAGCATTCCAGAGTCATGAGACACTAAGCAAATGTGAGTTGTATTAAAGCACAAGGCCAGGCCCGCTAGGGTTTAAGGGTTCATTCAGCACAATCTCTTTCTTCAGTTGAGTCTATGGAAGGGTTACTAGGATGTCTATCACCAATGTACAGCACTGCTAACACAAGAGTTCAGGCTATACTTTCATATAATAGAAAAACCAACTTAAACAGCACCCAACATTTGTACATTGTAAATGATAACATTACCTGTGGAAGCAGTATTACTTTTAAAAATACTAAAAAGGAGCAGTAACTTGCAAGTCATTATTAATGGCATTAGATCACATAGTGCAAAAATTAACATAGTGTTTTAAACATAATTTTGTCAAATATGCACTCATGGCTTAGCACTGTAATGTCCAGATCGTTTCACTTAAGATGACAGTTGGACTTGATAAAATAAGACTCCTGCGTGTCCCCAGCTAACACCAAACAACCAACCAATCAACAAGTTCCTGAGTTTCCTATCTCACCATCGCCCCTGTCATAATAATCCATACTTATAGTCTCCCTAAGTAGAATTGTCTGATTTCTAAAATTTCATTCATCTAAAATTCCTAAGTAGCTTAAACACAGAAAATGTTTGCCCCTAAGGTAGGCAGTGCTCATTTCCACTTTTCAGAGTATCTAGAACTTGGGACAAAATCCTGGAACACTCACTCCTAACCTCATTGTCTCGCTTGTCCCATCCATGAGGACACTTTCCTATGATGGTGAGGCTGTACCCCGGACAGCCACACTGCTTTCAAGTTATGACAGTGAAACCAGAACTGAGATCATAATCAACCAGACCACACTTGATCAGGGCTGCTTAACTATGTATACCACTTGCCCCCTATCCCACTTCCTTCTCTGTTTAGATCTAGAGCTCATGCAGCCCACTAAAGACAAACTTAAGCTCCTTGGGCCCCCTTTCCTAACCACTGATAGACATGACTGACATTCACTGACATGGATAGCCTTATCTCATCTGTTGGAACTCCCAAGCCAGGCTTCCACTCTGAAACTATGGTTCCAATGAATCACATCTAAGTGCAATAATAATAATAAATAATAATAATGATCAAGATGACTTATGGTGAAAACGGTATTTTGATACTGTAAGGGATATATTCTTTGGGGTAGAAAGATTGTTAAGAGCTAGAGGATCAAGGAGTTTCCTGTGAGGTTGTATCGTCTGCTAATGTCAGACGCTATACCTATAAAGTCTCACCAACATGACGGCCTGAACAAGCATTGAACAGATATGACACCAACAGATATGCCCGTGTGGGCAGGAGAAAGCCCATGAAGTCTCAACTCAACACAAACATGTATATACATATCCACATGTTCAACAGTTCATGAAAAAGAGGCCATGAATTTGAAAGAGAGCAAGGAATAGTCTGTAGTAGGGTTTAAAGGGAAGGAAGAGAAAAATGATGACATAATATTATAACCTCAAAAGTGAAAGAAAGAAAACATTCAATAATTAAGTAATGCTAAGGGGAAATAAGTATCTCCAGCTGTCTTTCCTTTTGAGGCAAGGCACTAATTGTGAGTTGTATATGTGAGTGTACACATGCCAGTAAAAAATATATAAGGTAACAGAAATATAAAACAAGAGTTCCCTTATATTGTTGAAGTTTGGTTAAACACCTAATCTGCTCCTAGAATCTTCTAAAGAAGTTGGGGAATGTGCAGTGTCCCCCACTGCCAAAATACAGTCAAAGTCCGTGAAGTATGAATGGAGCTAGATGCTACTGTTTGTGTCACCATGCCCAAAAGAACCCCGCTCTTCAGTGCTTCCAATGGTACCAACAGGACAGACAAGATGCCTGAGATAGGGAACCTTCCTTATCTCTCTCACTGGAGAGTCGAGCCGAGAAAAACTGAGGCACACACCAAATACAGAGTGCCAAACAAATCCGATAGATGCTCAACCAAACAAGCCCCTGTCTGCCGTTTCTATAGCTGTGGAAAACTGGAGAGCAGAGGGAGAAGCCACAGGGATGGAAAGCGGTCTCTAGGGAACGTAAGAGAGTTAATTAAGGGGGACACTTAATTACAAGGTGAACAATCAATGTATACCTCAAAAGGAGGGAGAAGGCAATACATTATCTGACTTTCAAGAGTTTGTATGTTCCATGAAAACAGTCCAAATCTATGAGGAATTTTAAAATAAATGGAGAAGATGCAAATGCCCAGCCGTATTTAAGTGGGGGAAAGAAGGGACAGGTGGCTAGTGGAACAGACACCTCCAAATTCCCCCACGACAGTGTCACTTATCCTTGTAAAATGAAAGGGCCAAGCAGCAACCTCACATTACCATATGACTTCTCTCCAGGCGATCGGTCACCAGGGCCATAAATTTTATTTAGTATTAATATTTATTACTTATTTATCTTTTGAAATGATCAAGTTCTCAATTCCCAAAGGATTCCTTAGGGTGTGTGAGCGAAAGGAAGCTTACATAATAAGCTTCTTCCTCCAGGACGGTGCTGAAGGGAGGGGTCAGCGGACCAGAAGACACAGGCAGGCGCCATTCTTGCTTGGCTGATGTTGGGACAAGTTTGAAAGGAAGAACTAGTGAGCTGGAGAAAGTGAAAGGGGAAGCCACAGCAGAGCTATGGGGGTGCTGGCAGGTGGGGGTGGATTTTGGAGACGTCGGGTGACTTTTCTGATACAGAAACTTTAACCAGAAGTTGGTCACTAAACTACAGACAGTTTCAGCACAACACAGCCGGAAGCCAGCCATGTTACTCTTAGCACATGAGGAAGTGGGCATTAGCTATTCTTCTGTACAGTTTCTCAGTTTTTTATTGCATGCAAATTTGGGGAGGGGGTGGAGAATGAAGTCACAGCTCAAGAATCTGGCAAGCCCCTAAATTCCACGGTAAAGAAGCATTAAGAAGCTAGGGATCTGAGTCATTTAATATCAGGCTTCGGCGAAAGTCTTAGATGGTTATATAACAACACTAATTTTTAAGAACAAGAAAGGTTTGCTTTTTTAAAAAATAAAAGTCATGGATGGATGCAGTACTTCTTTTCTGCTTTTCATACTATGAAGTTGTTAAGCTGGATTCTTCCATATAATAAAATTTGTATCACATATATAAAATGTCTTTGCTTTTTCTCTAGACTGAAAACTCACTTTAGACTGAAGCCCATTATTAATCAGATTCCCCAAGCAATATCCTTCTTTGATGTTAAAGTAATTCATCTATTTCTCGGTGATAGTGATTCATATTTGCAATGTATGGTAAAATAGGATGGATTCCATTATGTAATCAAAATATCGCTGAATTCACATATCATCAAACAACTGTGTTAAAAATATTGGCCCATTCTTTAAGCCCGGGTCTCCCCACCACGCAGACAGCACATCAGAACCAACAGCAGAAGTTTTCACTTGAGCCCTGACGATCTGACACACAGCAGGCTCCAACCTTTACATTTGCAAAAATGAAAGAACATTTACTTGAAAATTAATTCATTTTTTTTTTGCATGTCCATTTGAATTATTTCCTGAAACTAGGTAAAGAAATTCTATGTTTATGGTAAATGACGAGAATCCTTATGGCTCTTGTCCTAAGAGAACAAGTGTCGCAAACAACACGCACAGATAGGCAGAAGCAGAAAGAACTTCCTCTCAGCATTGGAATGGGAGGAGAGAAATCAGAAGATATCATATCTTCACTCAAACACGGGGTTTAGAACAAGAAAGCAAATAACCATGTGTTCTTTCTTATATGCTCGGCATTAAATTTAAATTATCTTTCCCAAACAAGAGGTTTGTTTTTCAAGGGAACCTGCAATATGCACAATTAAGAAGACCACAACTCCCACATCCTGTCCTTCACATTTTTTTCTTCTTCAAAGAAAACAGCACTTATGAGCTTCATAACTATTTTAAATCCCCGAATCGTATCGTAATAGCAAAGCACTGTAGAGCATAATACAAAATGGCACAATTAAATATGACCCTGAATTTCATGCTTCTGTAATCTATATTAAGTTGAGAACAAATAAAAACGTTCTACCTAGATCATTTATGTAAGGAAGGTAAACTAGAAAGATCGGCCTTAGGAAGAAATAGAATACATACCATGATATAGTTCTCTTGCGTTAGAAAAGGCAAGAAGAAGGGGTTTAAATTAAGACTTGGTGTATAAAAGCTGAAAGCATAGAATTTGTATCCACATAATGAACTGATGTCTCCTCTAAAGACGTCAGATTGCTGCTCAGCTAAACTATCTAAAAATACCTCCTTGCAAACACACACGGAATGACTACAAAGACAGGTCTTACTAAGCAGCTCGACTTGCACAAAATCACTTAATAAGTGAGGAAAATGGTGAAGTACTAAGGTAAAAATTAATGCGATTTTTTTTTCACATCAACTGTGATTCTTTTATGAGCTATTTTGCAACCAATTCCAATTTGCAGAAAACAGCTAATGAAGGATCTGGAAAATGAATTTTAGCTGATCTAAGATGGCCAACAGATAATCATATCCTACACTCAAAACAAGACCAAAAAACCCACAAAACAACAAGAACAACAACAAAATAAATAAATAGATTAATTAATTAACTAAAAACAGTGTTTTTGAAAGGAGTGATGGCCCAGGCCTGTAATTCTGGCACTTGGGGGGGATGAGGCAGAAGAACTTCCATAATTCAACGTCAGCTTCTTTTACACAGGATGCTCAAGGCCACCTAGGGCTACACAGTTAGTGAGAACCTGTCTCAAAATAAAACAAAACAAAGAAAAAAGGGGGGGAGGGGTAAAAAGACCCACCAAACTTGTGGATCAATGTTCACATTAAAACTCAAGAGAAAGAAACATTTCTAGCTGAAGAAACAAAAGGAATCCATAAATAACGCTGGGTGCCACTCTTCCCTGTGAGACATGGGTGGCACTGACGACATGAGAGAGACCATGAAAAACAGTCCCGAACATGTTAACAATCTCTGAGCATCACACAGCCATGAGGGAGAGGAAGACTGTGGCCCACATATGAAGGACAGTAGCAGGAAAGGATGACCATCGAGGTAGAAAACTAGCAATCATGAGCCGAGCCATGCATAAGTTTGCAAGAAAATCCTGAGAACATGAACTTCTAAAAGCATCAATTTTAAAATATTTTCCATATTTAAAGCAAGTTGTCATCGGTAAAACACAAAGACTCTCATTTTTACTTTTTAATATTGTTTAGGAATCAGACATGAAGCACTTAAAAGGAGTGATGACTATATTAATTTTCAAAACACTTGTGAGGTAGAGAAGTATAATCACCGTCTCCATTTTGTAGAGCAAACAAAACAAGTGGCTTGTCTAATCACTGCAAGTAATCATAGCTAGTAAATATCAAGAGAGGCAAAATATCAAGAGCAAACTAGTCAGCATCAGAATAAAGAATCCAAAGAAGTTTTGAGGTCCCCTCAATACCCAGGAGAAGTAGTAGTAGGAACTCAACCCTGGGTCTTGCCTATGCCAGGCAGATGCTCTATTAATTAGCTATATCCCCAGCCCAGGGTGTGGGCACACACACACATACATATGCACATAAACGCATGCATAGTGTTTTATTGTTTTATTATTATTATTTCTATGTAGTATTGTTTTATTCCCCCCACACACACCAAAAATCAGCCAACAGCAACAACAACCCCCCAACCACAGTTGTACTAGTTTCTTCCCATCGCTGTGTGGGAAGGGCCACATGAGCATTCTCTTTTGAAGATCCCCGTTGGCATGCTGGGAAATGACACACCCCCAACACTTCATGGAGTTCGCTCAACTGTGATGCATCAGTAGGAAGCTCATCTCCTCTCAGGTGTAGGGAGTGCACCAAATGCACTCATTAGCTTTATATAAATCACCTAAAGCTGTGTTTGTTGTTTATTTCTGTGACAGCATCTCTGAGAAAACAATTTGTGGGGGTAAGGATTCATTTTGGTTCACCGTTTTGGAGATGTCAGCCCACGGCCACTTGTGCTGGGCCTGGGCACAAGGAGGCAGAGCTCCACAACTGGACACTCTGTGCAGAGCTGCACAGCTGGATGGAGACTGCAGGAAGCGTCGGGCTAGATAAAGCTGTCAAGGGAATGCCCCCAATGACCCAGCTCCTCTAACCCGCCCCACCTCCTTACTGTCCACTCAGCCATGGACAGATTCAGAGGGATTATTCATCCATTGATGGAGTAAGAGTCCTATTGCCAATTATCTAACAGATAATTATCTGACAGAGTTCAAAAAATGAGTCTTCTGGAAGACACCTCATTTCCAATCACAACAGAAGGTGACATCTTTTTTATGGCAGCCTAGATGACACTTGAAGTACAGAACAAGAGTGAGAACAGACGCACAAACAAAGTCAGCACTTAACTACAGTGAGGGAGAGGGTGTTCTAATGCTGCCTAGCGCAAAGCCCTACCCACCACCAACCCATGGAGACTGAGCCCAGAGCAATGGCACTGCCAAGCCAGGGTGGGAACAGCTATCTTTGCTGGATTTGGGATAATACTGTTTTTGTTTTGTTTTCGTTAAAGGTGTCCAGAGAATAAGTGCTATAGTTGAAGGGAGTTTTTTTTTTTAAAGATTTATTTTACATGCATTGGTGTTTTGTCTACATTCATGTCTTTGTGAGGGTGTTGGATCCCCTGGAATTGTAGTTACAGACAGTTGTGAGCTGCCATGTGGGTGCTGGGAATTGAACCCTGGTCCTCTAGAAGAACAGACAATGCTCTTAACCACTGAGCCATCTCTCCAGCCCCTAGTTGAAGGGAGTAAAAGAAATGATGCAACTGTAACCAAGATGCATATAATTATTTATTGACTTGTATTTTACACAGCTAGGATATGTGTCTAGGTCAAGTAAGCTCACAAAACTTTCCTCTAGATAACTAAAACTGGTCCCTTTGAATATCTTCCCTAACTGGAAACAAAATAAGAAAGCAACTATATCATTCAAAATGTAAGCAAGAGCAGAATTCCCTAAATTTGAGTACTGCAGAAGCCCCTGTGGTGTGTGCAAGCTCGGGTAATCACAGGGACTTCCTAAAAGGTTAAACTGATGAGAGAAAACCTTCATGTAAAGAATCTGAAAATTCTTTAGAACACCACATCAGAAAGAAGGCAAAGTAATAGCTACTGTCGCACACACATGAAATTGCTTTGAAACCAATACTTAAGAAAATCAGTTCTGAAATAGAGGAATGACCTTGCTCAGAAGGCACAAGAAATTGTCCACGCTGCGACTGTGTGCCTACAGGAAAAGTTAGAGGTATTTCACACGGCTTCTCAACACAGATGCATGTGCATGCCTGCATGCATGTGGAAGACGAAATGGCCAGTGGTATCAGTTGTGCAACTTTTGAAGAAATTATTTAACTACGTACAACGAAGCTACAGAAAACTTACCCTGTTGTAGAGCTTAAGATGTTTAAAACACAGAAAGCCTTCATTTTAGTTAGTGACAGCGTGACTGCTAACCTCTCATCTTAATACTGATTTGTAATGAGAAGGTTGCTTTGGATTACACATTAAACTAAACCAACAATTATATTAATGGCTAACATTTCATTTAATTGAGTCTAATATTTTGCTTTATTTTAGTATCTTTGAAATTAGTAATAAAAAGAAAGTATTGCTGGGCCATAAAAAAAAGGAAATGGCATCTTAATAACCCCCAAAAGAAATTATCATTAAAATACATATAGTCAAAAGGTGAAGAACAAGAACGCTAACAAATGTTTTTGATTCTTCCATCTGCTCCCGTAAAATAGTTAGAGAAATAACTCAGCATGCCCAGTTAACAGGGATGGCTCAAGTCCACTCATGAGCAGGCTAACAGCAGCAGAACCTTGGACACAGCACAGGCCTTGTGTTAGAATCGTGCCATTTCATGCGATTTTCAGCTCATTTCTTCTGCCTCCCTAAACCCCACGTCATTTTTTCCTTCACATCTTTTTCATGTGCTGCTCTCCTTCATTTCTATTAAGTCTCCAGCCTCACTTCCTGTGCCTGGCTCAATGACACACGGTGTCCCTGCCTCTGTACTGGGATGTGCTTCCTGCCACACTGTGCCCAGCACTCAGAGATAACCTACTCAACCAGAGCTGAAAAAGTAAAACTATATTTAACTTTTCTTCTAGAACTCTGAAGTAAACTTACAGTGCTCAAAATGAGTTGTTTCATTACTAATCTTTACTAACAATACAAATAATCCAAAAGTTTAATTTCAAAATAAGGAAAGCAAAAATCTAATTCCTCACAAATGGTCATAAAATGCATTTTCTTTCCATTTTTCATAATCTCAGTGTTGTTGTACAAGAAAAGTTGTTGGGTGAAAACATACTATTTTTACCTATATGGAAATCATACTGTCAATAGATTTTCTTCTTCGAGGATTGCTATGGGACAATGATCTGTCAATTGTATTTTAATAAAATGCTGATTGGCCAGTAGCCAGGCAAGAAGTATAGGCAGGGCGACACGAACAGGAGAATTCTGGGAAAAGATTCAGTCTGCAGTAGTCAGTCAGACACAGAGGAAGCAAGATGTGACTGCCTCACTGAAAAAGGTACCAAGCCACATGGCTAACACAGACATGAATTATGGGCTAATATAAGTTATAAGAGTTAATAAGAAGCCTGAGCTAATGGGCCAATCAGTTTACAATTAATGTAGGCCTCTGTGTGTTTATTATGGACCTGGTGGGACAGAAACCCCAGTCAACAGATGATTACCCATACATTTAAAGTACTCAAGAGCAGTAAACTTTTTATTTCATTGGCACAAGGTCTCACTATGTAGCCCAGGTTGGCATTGGGCATGCACTCCTCCCATGTTAGCCTTCCAGAGTGCTGGGATTACAGGTGTATACAATCACACCTGATGACTCCTGGACTGGATCTCACTCTGCCTGTCCCAGAACTCACTACGTAGACCAAGCTGGCCTTGAACTCACAGAGATCCACCTGCCTCTGCATGAGTTTAAAAATGTTCATCACTATGCCTAGCTACATGTCAGCTTTTAAAATGCTATTCAGCTAACAATAAAAGCCCTTTTACTGAATGAGAACTAAGATCTAATCTATATTCTCCTGCTGGGGAGAAACACAAAGAACATTTCAATGAACCATATTCCTTTTTCTAAAGCAAAACAAACTTCACTGGCTATCATCACCGTCCACTTTTGAGGTGTATTGTTCAACAGAGAGCTGCTTCAACTCCTACTTACATTAGGTCATTACTTCTTTCAAAGTGGGGAAGGAAGTAAGAATAATGCAAGGGAAGGGAATCTGGGCCCATGCCCGGCAGCACGGTGAAAGGCACATGGTTGGGGGAGGGGTACTGCTCACAACTGCTTACATTTTCCTTAGCTGGGACATCTGCAATTTCACTTCTCTTTCTTCTGCTACTGTTCACTTTCCAAACCTTAAAAATTTGCTCAAGCTTCAAGAAAAACACAAACGTATAACTATAGTAAGAGTGATTAAAATCAAGCGGTATTCTTTCCTTTAAGAAGGACGGAGCTTTTGAGGTAGGGTTTCACCATGTAGCTGGCTGGCCTCGAACCCATGGAAACCCTCATAACTCTGCTTCCCAAGTGCTAGGATTAAAAGTACAACACCATCATGCCTGGCTTCTCACACTAAATGAACTTCTTAACTAAGTTTTTCTTTCAGTTTAAGCCATATAAATTATGTTATATATAAGTTATTCTGGCTAAGTTTAAAAAATGTTAAAGACAAAGGCTGCTATACAAGCCTCAAATATATTTAATATATTTAGTTATAAATACATTAAATTACTTGCCCTTAAATAAATCTTTTACATATATTTTTGGGAAAATGTCTAGAAGGAAAATCATTATTGGATTTTTTAATGCTGTGCTATAAAACATTTTCACAATAAAAGAATCTAGATGCCAGTATGCTTATTAAGATTTATTTTTATGTTATGTATGTGTAGGCATGTTCTATTTGCTATCATATGTGTGTTGGTGTTTAGGGAGACCAGAAAAGGTGTGTTGGATCCCCTGGAACTAAAGTTACAGAAAGCCCCAGGAAGTCCAAAGCTGCCTGATACGGATTCTAAAAACCAAACTCAGGTCCTCTGGAAGAGCAGCAAGTGCTCTTAACTGCTGGGCCACCTCCCTAGCCCCTGTACCAATACTATAACAATGCCAACAATCTAGATAATAAACTCAGAATTCTTTTTCATTCCTTGTTTCCAATGTTTTCTCTCTTTTCTTAGATACATACACACTAAATTTGTCTTTTCTTCTTTTCGTGTGTGCGTGTGCAGGCGCGCACACGAGCGTATGTCCATATCAGGCGTATATTATATGCATATGTATGGGTGTTGGGGGGGGGAGAACAAAGTTGACCTCAGGTGTCAGGAATATTCTTCAATTGCTCTTCTACCTTACTCTCTAGGCAGGGTCTCATTCAAGCCAGAGCTTGCTTTAAAGGGTGGTTTGTTCAGAGATCCCAAGTCTCTACTTTCTGAAGCTAGAATTAAAGGTGGCAACTATGCCCATTAGGCATCCACGTGACTTCTGGGGACCTAAACTATGGCCTTCTTGATTGTGCAGCAAGTGCTTTAACCACGGATCCATCTCAACAGCCCTATTTGTAAAAATTATCAATTATGCACAGGACCATCAATGGCTGCATAGGGTCACTGAGATACCTCTGCGTAAATCATCATAACACAAAGCACGAGTAAATCAGCATAGCTGTTCCAGCTATAGCTCTTTTAAATAAGGATGATTTGGTGGGCCAGTGTGACGGTTCCGTGGGTAAAAGCATGTGCCAGCAAACCTGAGTCTGACCTCCAGACCCCCCACGCTGAAGGAGAGAACTGACTCCCATAAGTTGTCCTCTGTCCACCCCACATAGGACACCTTTGCACACACGTGTGTACACAGACAAATAAATAAATGTAAAATAGCAAAAACTTAGGTAATTATGGCAAGTGTTACCTATAAAGTAATATGATTTTATATTTCCATTGTTTGTTTCAATAGGAAGCCTTATACATTCATATTTTAGATAATGGAAGGATCAAGAGAGTCCTTTAAAAGCAAAGCATAAATTCTTTAGACACATATTAAAAGGTGATTTCACCCTTCGCGTTCTCAGTAGCAGGAAACATGGGTATGAACTGTGCTCATCTCTACTTCTGCTGGCCTTGCCCCACAGCTGCCAACCCAGGCTCTGCACCAGAGACCCCAGACTTTAAGGCTCTTCTAGGTACACAACTCCCAACATACAACATCCACAAAACCTGCACATTCCCCCTTCACTCCAGCACTGCTGAAAAACTGAGGGGGATGAAACACAGCCAATAGCAAAAGAGCACTTCCAGGAGCTACGTGGATGACAAATACTGTAACCAGAGGTTAAGAATGTCTGTAGAAGAAATAACCAAATCACAACTCCACAGCCTTTAAAAAACAAACAACAACAAACGATCATATTATGTTGCCTTCCTTTATTATGAAAACTATGATGTTGTGTCTGGCACCTTAATAAAACTCAGTGACAGGTTGGCCCACTGAAAATGGTCCATAATAAGGTGCTCACTGTAATCTGTATTTTTAAGACCACTAATAAAAGCAGTATGAAAATAGACACTTTTACCCCAAGAGTCAGTACACATTTCCCACCCCCTACAAATTACATCTACTAAAAATAATTTAAGCAGTTACTTCTACTAAAAGTAACCTGTGCAAAATTTTAGCTTTTACTAAATACCAAAACTAGAATTGAGATTATGGGCTGTTTATATTTACAAAGACCCTTGTGTGTGAAATATGAATGGGTACGCAGACATAAATGGTGGGGCACGCTTCATTCCAAGTCAGCATGAACAATAATGCGTCTCCCTAGCTTTCTCTACTAGAGAACATACTCTTAATCATAAAATTATCATCCCGTCACTTTGTCCCAAGACTGACATGGGCCCCACATGCTTCTGTGATTAGGTTTTCTGATGAACAGTAGGATCTGGTGCACCGATACGGAATGAAGTCATGTGATGTATGAGCAGGGTATTTACATGATTACTGAAGACTGAAAAAGGAGCACAGCATATAACATACACTGTGGGATCAAGTAAGAGTCTTGTCTGTCATCCACCTAATCTACACACAAACACACGAGAGAGAGAGAGAGAGAGAGAGAGAGAGAGAGAGAGAGAGAGAGAGAGAGAATATGACATGACTATGTACAAGACCTATGATTTGAGGTGTTGAGGTTCATTTAATATACAGGAATGGCAAAGTGTAAAACAGTCCAGTTCTGTATGGCATGTATATTTTACTACCAACAAGAACTATGGACAAAGGCTGTAAACTCACACGGATGCCCTGCAAGGTGCAGAAAGCGACTTTTGTGAGTGCTCTGTGACATCACCTAGTTATGTGAGTCGAGCAGCAAATATGCATTTCTTCTATGATCAACTTGTGCATTAACTTCAGAGTCTATATTCTAAACACCAGGCACTGTTCTCTTTAACATACTTTGTATAACGCAAAGCACTGGTACTGTAAATTCAGATAATCACACACATGTGTCATGATTCCAAAGGTAAAGACCATTTCTCAACGAAGAAGGCATGGTGATGCAAGCTAATCCCAAAGTGCAAGGGGCAGAGACAGGAAAAATCTTTGAGTTCAAGGTCAGCCTGATAGATATAGTGAGTTTCAGAACAGCCACGGCTATGTAGAGAGACCCTGTCTCCCCTCAACCCCCAAAACAACCATTTAACAATTAAGAAGACAGAGCAAAGATCTTAGAACTAGAAAAGTAACAGGATCCTGAAGGCACATTTATAAAAATTCAATTAAATTACATGCACATAAGTATATATATGTATATATACTCACATGGTTATATCTACAACACACATAACTTATTTTGCTTTTAAAATATTTTTAAGTTCATAACCAAACCAAAAATCCAAATGAAATTTGAGGATAATGACTACTGATCTGAACAGGAAAACCACAAAAACACAGGAAACTACAGACACGACAGCTGTGAGCTATTCTCTTTTCTTTAACCAAGC
Source organism: Microtus ochrogaster (assembly GCF_000317375.1). Classification (NCBI taxonomy): domain Eukaryota; kingdom Metazoa; phylum Chordata; class Mammalia; order Rodentia; family Cricetidae; genus Microtus; species Microtus ochrogaster. Next base: position 120,506,936 of record NC_022009.1, read on the forward strand.
TGGGAATCAATCAAAGCCTCATTCATGCTAAGTAATGTCATACCACTGAGCTATACCTCAAGAAGAATTCTTAACAGTTTGCCTGAATAGAATTTTTTTTTTTTTTTTGGTTTTTTTTGGTTTTTCGAGACAGGGTTTCTCTGTGGCTTTGGAGCCTGTCCTGGAACTAGCTCTTGTACACCAGGCTGGTCTCGAACTCACAGAGATCCGCCTGCCTCTGCCTCCCGAGTGCTGGGATTAAAGGCATGCGCCACCATCGCCCGGCCTGAATAGAATATTTAAGACTGTAGTCCAATCTAAACCCAAGGGGAACTAACAATACGGAAAACTGTATTTAATGAATAATTATACCTTTAATATTAAACCTCCAGAGCATTTAACTTGGTGAAAATCATATATCAGTACTTCAAAGGCCTAAGAAAAGATACTGATACTATGATCAGTGGTCTTGTCATAGTTAAACAGTTAAATGGGATGAGGGGCACTTGAACATTCTCTTTTTCATTAATCAATTGACTTTATCCTCAGGTAGTTTCAAGTGGATCATTCCTGAACAATATTTAACAGCCAGGCTATGAAGGACACTGCTCCCTCTGGCAAATGGTGAAGTTGGTGTGTGCACTACAATGAAAAAGACCTTTTATTTCAAAACTGCACACGTGTAAACAGCACATGTAATGCCTTGGCAAGTTTCTAAATATATTTCTTCACTTCTAACAAGGCTAAAAAGATCTAATTTGTTGCCAGGGTTTCTTGGCCCAAATCCAAGGCAGGATGACCTTGTCCTTGAACAATACAATAGGATCTCGCTTCCTCTGGGCCTCTCTGTGAGCAAGTACTGAGGAAAATCTTCCCGAGAGATAAGTTTATTTCATCCCAGGAAAGAGATCTGTCATAACGGACAAAAGAGAGATCAGATAAGAGAAGGAGGAGTTTTGACCCTGAGAAGGAACCCTGACTTTCAGTCTGTAATTAGTGCTGGACGTGTTTTTCATTGTTAAGGGCGCAACATCAATCAAATGTTAAAGAGCTACCCTAACCAACGCAAACTGACAAGGTCAAACTGCTGAGGTGAGAAGCAGTTTGCTCTGTGTTTGCTTTCCCCGATGCAGTTTTCCTAACCCTGCTCTAGTTAGCATACAACATACTCACTCTACATCCTCAGGCTAGGCCTTCATCAAAGCTATCAGCAACTGGACCTCGCACTCCTCTGGAACACAGGCCATGCAGGCAGTGATGAGTCTGCTGTCCTTGGATCCCTCTGCATCCGCACGTGTGCAGCCCCAGCTTTGAGTCCCACATGTTATTCTGCCAGCCTTGAAACGCTCTCTTTATTCTGTACTCTCAACAGCCGACAAACAGTTCTAAATTCCAACCATACTCATAGCGCACGGTGCACAGGGGGAAGAACTCGTTCGAGGAGGGACTTCTGGTGTCCCCACGACGGCCACGCCTATTTCTGAGCACCAATTAGAAGAAGTACGAGGACTGAACGTGTTATTTAGCGTGCGCTCCTGAATTCCTGCTGCTGAGACAGAGTACCAACAAAGCTGAAGAGAGGTGGAAGAAGTCAGGTCAAGCAAAGTGCAGCAAGTGCAAGCCAAGTAACTGGAAAGCACAGGGACCAAATGCCTGACATCAGACTGGCTCGCCTGGAATTTAAAAAGCATAGAGGAAAATCATCCATAAAGGGAAAAAATACCTTCTTAAAGGGCCTTAGGAATTTAGACAATATAAGCTAAGGGATCTTTTATCTTCTTGGCCAAGGCACATATAAAATGTCAATGGAATTCAAGCAGTTCAGAGACTAAGGACAGAGGGCCTCCATCCCACCCCCGACAAAGGCAGAGAGAGAAGAGCCTATGGATGAGGGGAGCCCAGGTGTTGAAGTGCTTGCCTAGCACCCATGATGCCCCAGGGTCACTCTCCAGCAGCATGTGTACTAGGCATGGTGGTACATGCCTATAAATCCAGCACACAGGAGGATCAGCAAGTTCAAAAATTATCTTCTGATAGCCTGAGATAAAGGAGACCCTGATTCAAAGTAAGAAGAAAAAAAGGAAAGGAGGACAGAAGGGAGGAGATGGACACAATGGGAGGGGAGGGGAGGAGAGGAGAGGAGGGGGAGGGGGTGATCAAATGGATCCTAGGGTTCACACAACTCACAGCTACTATAGATGGAGGGAGGTGGTTAAGTGGAAAAGCTGGGTCTGGGGCAAATGCAGGGTCACTTCGGCACACACAGGAGGTAGGAACAGGAAAATGTTTATGCTTTCAGTGGAGCCAAGAGACTATGGTAAGGTAATTAGACGTTATAATGGAATGGCTAAGGAAATTAAGACATGAAGCTTATGTTTAAAGTGTTAAGCAGCAGGAAAGGAGAGGAGGCCCCCACCCCATCTCAGCTACTCAGGAACCTGAGGCAGGAGGATGACTTCAGTGATAGTTAGGCTTCACAGCAAGGTCCATACTTATGACTTAAACCAACGTCAGATCAACAGGACTAGAGAGCTGGGGGTTGAGGGGCTTCGCAGAGGCACAAGTCAGGAGGAAGAAACTGCGTTAAAAAGGCATCCTTTCCGGCCCTCCCACTCCAGCCTCAAGGCAATTCATTTCAAAGATGAAAGATGCAACCTTGAGTATGCCGAGCAACAGGCAGTGCAGCAAACACCTCATCACAGTATCCTACCTGTGTAAGAATGGTGACTGCAATGTCGTGTGTGCCAAGAAAAAAGAGGAGATAAAAGGCCAGCACTATTTAAGTTTTGTGGCCCATTTGTTAACACTGCTGCCAAGATTAAATATTTTACACAGGTGGATAAATTACAGGAGATTTGGCGGCATAAGTGGGACGTTTTAGACCTAAGTTAGCCTGGACTGCAAAGATACTATGTGTCTTTCTTCACTTCTAAAGGCCATCCTACACCTTCCTTCAGCGCTCTGCTGTAGGAATTTAGGGAAAAAAATGTGAAATATGGTATCTGACATAAAAACAGTGCTCAATAGTAAGCGCCTTGTCCTACTAGTTAAGTATAACTTAAGGTAAAGACAAAACGCTACATAAATCAATAATTTCTGTAAGATTTTTCAACAGAACACAGGTCATCAGTTTGAAAGGCAGCAAGTCCATGAAAGAGTGGCCAATTTGAAGGATTTTTACAATTGCCTCAAACTACAGAAGTTTTTGAGGCTGATATCCCTGAGTAAAGAAGACATTTTCTGTCGTTGACTTTTAGGTACAGGGCTCCCTAAACAGCCAAGCTGGCCCTGAACTTGCAACTCTCCTAGCTTAGCTTCCCAGGACCGTTACAGCTGTGCACCACCACACTTGGCTTAAGGGGAGACCTTTAATGCTACCCTAACATTTTCTCCGACTTCCAGAGAGTGTGGAAGCTTTTCCCATACAACACTGATTTGTAATTATTACAATTGTGGTTTGTTTGTTTTCCGGAAATGCAGCTTTATAACACGTCTCTGAAATGTGAACAACACTTTATTTTTACGATCTCATGAGGTATCTATATTTACAAAATGGCAACATCCCCACAAGGGCCAGCTAAAAAGCCTTACACGAAATTAAAGCAGCCCTGTTCTGGTGCATGTCTGTGATTGTCTGTGTTACCAATGGGCCCCACAGCAATGGGACAGAGATGAGAAAATACACAGAATTCAAACATTTTAAAATCTCAAGAGGTTCAATAAGATTCCACTAATCCAAAGATCCAATTAAATGAGAACACTTAAGAATATGTACTACGCGTAGTGCCCAGCAACAGAGATGACCGCTCCGTGTGGTGTGGCAGAACTTTACAGAACATGGTAACGGAGTCCCCCATTTCATTGTTGCACCAACGTACTTCCTTCTGTAATCCAAGGAGAAGGCATTTAAAGAGCCACAGTACAGAGAAGCAAAACCTGAGATACTTTTGAATTTAGTGAATGACTCAACTAAAGTCAGTTGTGACATGTTGCTGGTACAGCACTGTAGGAGCACAAAGAGGGTTTTCTCCTGTTCTGCTCATCACTATGGACTGAACCACCATTGCTTGAGGACCAGAGCTGTTTTCTCTCCTCCAGCTCCCCATGCACCCTGAAGCCTGGCTGCCAAGTGACAGCGCAACAATCTGAATGGATGAGAGAATGATTGACAGCAGGACCTCAGAAACACAAGCTGCCAGCGCCCTGCACTCTGTGCTCTGGGTGCAAATCCTACCATTTCCTTTAGTGAGCTATAAAGTACTTAATGGGAGGCAAATCGGGTGTGGAACACATATCGCTTCCTGTTAGTGAACGGATATCCGGTACTCAATGTTCTAACAGCTCTTGTTTCCACAAAATTTTAAGAGATTTTGTTTCCTGGCCAATCAATGGTTTTAATAATTTTCTGTACGTTAGGAAGCATGCTGCCCCTTCCCATCTGGGAAAGGTTACATGAGAAAGACACACAGTGAGCCTACAATGGGAGGAGTCTTCTGGTGAGCCTCAAGTACAGGGTGACAGGCATTCTTTTCCTGGACGCCAAAGCACAAGGACCTACAGGCCAAAGACCTGCACTGAAGTCAACCTCCAGCGGAAGCTCTCTGACAGACTTTCTTCCGTGAAGGGAGGTAAAGAATTGCTCTTTTCTAGAGATTTCAAACCACGGAAGCATGCCTAGAACCCAGCAGGACAGAGCTAGGACAGAACAGAGCACTGAAGTCTGCCAGCAAGCAGCTCCAGCTGAAGAACAAGAGGCTTACTCACCAGGTGAGGCGCGACCTCAGAGTCACTGCACCTAAGGAACTTTCCTGCGCCCACCTAAAATGCTCATTTCGTGATGACAAAACCAGATTCCACACGCGAACCTAAACCTAAACAGATCCTGCTTGCTCATTTTCAAGGCTTTAGTGGGTTTATATGTATTTTTGGGGGTTTGACAGCATTGTATCACTTCTTAGAATACATTAAAACTAACTCCTATATCCTTCTGTACAGGCCTAGGATATGTAAGGAAACACTTCTAAAATGCCTGTGCAAACTCGAGCACTTTAATTGAAATATTATGTGTGTGTGCGTGCATATGTGATATGTGTATGTATGCATACACCACACACACATACACATCAATGTCATGAGCTGGCAAAATGGGAAAAAAAAAAACCCTTGTGACATGCTCACACAAAAGTAGCAGCACAGGTGTGCACGTATTCCTGGAACAGGAGGCTCTGACCCAGAGTTAGACACAGAAATCTGTTTCTCACAAGCAGCAGTTGCTGCCTGTGGGATTTCAGCAAGACAATCACATAGCTGACTCATGGGACCAATTACAAAGGAGCAGTAATTTTTTTTTCTGTGGCATTAAAACAATCTAGTGTACTTACATCACCGATTAACAGATGTTAGCAAGTCAGAAGTGTACCCCTGATGATTTTATTACCAAATCAATAGCCAGAGCCCCCCACCCTCCCCGCCCACCTCCGCGTGCATGCTGTGCCAGGTTCCCATGGGCCGGAACCTCTCATGATGTTTCACTGGATTCAACCAAAGAAACGGTTCTCAGACAAACTGCTTGGACGTTTAGTGAGAGCGACATTATTTTCTAATGAGAAAAATCAGGTGTCCAGTATTTCCCAATGCTACTGGTCTTCCTTAAATAAACTGTCGGTCTTGCTTAAGATTTTTAGAAATCACAACAAAATCAGAAGAGCAAGCAAACTGAAGCTCACCCCCCCACCTCTGAGCAGACTCACTCCCTCTAAAGCACCACTTCCCCTGGAGAAGAGCAACGCTCCATGGAGCGGCTCCCTGCCTGCTTCCCACACTGCTTGCCCACCAGCCGGGCAGCCTGTGATGCCGGCCGGCAGTGCCTGGATACTTACGGACTGCTTCTCCTGCTGGCCCAGAACTCCATGGCTAGCAGGCGCGGCCAGCGGTTTCATAATGAAGAAACATATGTTGAACTGAATTTACACATCATGTACCAACCTCTCACGACGGCAAGTCACCCTCTACAGCATGAAATTAAAAGGAAAAGGGGGAGAAAAAAAAAAGAGGGAGGAGGGAAAAAAAAAACGGGCTGCAGCTTAAAGTGTCACTACTGCTGAGCTTAAAAACCCTTCACACTTGGAGACAGAAACGGAATCAGAACGACAGGGCTCGGCTCCATTTTTATCACGCTGAAACTCTAACCCTCCGAGTCTCTGACAAGGCTGAGGGAACCTCACCCGGCCTTCGGGCTTCTGAGAGAACAAGATCATTTCTGAGGCTAAGAACAAGAGGCAAAAGAAATGGGGGAAAAAAAAGCTAAAATGGCTGACTGCACACAGATTCCCCTCCAAAAGGCTTAATACAGAATTATATTAGCCAGGGTGGTGAAAAGCCAGTCTCTAGCATTCAGCCAAGCATTGTTAACTCTCTTGTTTCATTTGCAATCACACGTACAGACCCCTCCAAACAAGGAAAAAGGAAAAAAAAAAAAAAGGGGGGGGGGGGGGAGGAAAAAAATCAGGGCAGAGCATGTGAATCAGGACCTCCTCCCTAGCTGCTAATGATGCTGACAGTGGTGACCAGTGATCTCTGTCCCACTCCACTAACCAAGTTTGCACAATTAATCTCCGTGGTATGACACTGATGGACATTTAATGTAATGATGTCTGTCCCTCACACTCAACACAAGCATGCCTGCTAGCCGGAGTCACTGACAGAAACACAGCACATGCACACATTACACACACACACACACACACACACACACACACAATCTCAAGAAGCATGAGTCTGAATGAAATACATCAATATAATTACATTATTGTGCTTACTTTGGAGGACCATGGCTGCAGGCAGTTGGCATAGCAACGCACAAGGAAAGCCATTTCCTGGGTAGAGAAAGCTTCCTTTTCTAAATAAAAAAAAATCCCTCTTAGGAAACAAACGGCATTGCTGCTTCCCGCAGAAAGCAAGACACTGTAGTCTGTCTCTTAACCTGCAAGGCTCACACTCGATGTGGTTCTAGTGATGTAAGTGGGTTTCTCTCTCACCCTCCCTCTCCCCATATACGCTGACATATTCAGCTCCAACGGTACACACATTCCTTAAGGCTCGCCCCCTCCTCTACTTAACCATTTCACTCATTAAGGTAGCGATGGACAATTCAGATAAAGTAACAAGCTCTTGCCTGGATTATATCAGCGGCTGTAGGTTAAGCAAGTCTCAGAGGGATGGAATCCATTGATTGCTGACTCCAAATAATATCACTGAAGACAGGGTGGGAAAACGGAGCAAGGACTTACTTGAACAGCTTTGAACTAAAATATGATTTCTTTTTCCACCAAGGTGGGGAGAAAGAAATCAATGTGACCTCTACCCCACCCTCAGGTATTACTGTGCCATAGTAAATCAGAATGTCTTAAGAATTAATAAAATGCATGCTTTGCAAGCCTTGTTAAATTTAGAAGATGAAATCTTCACACACACACACACACACATGAATAAACACATACACACAGATGCAAATATAGTCTTGTCAATAATATTATAATAAACCACCTGGTGGTTTTTTTTTTTTAACAAAGCAAACTTCTATAGGTGGAGCTGAAATTAAAAGAAGATGCCTTGTTCTCTCACAAACTCTAGATTTCACCCAGGCACATGGGTTTACCTAGGTGACAAGGAAAAAAGACACTCCCATCAGCCCTCACAATCAGTTCTACTTTTGAACGGTAGAGAGGACAGAAAACAGTTATAGAAAATATGCCATCTTTAAAAGTAGCCTTTGGCATTCTCAGTGCTCCCTACTGGGTCCCTGGTCTATCTGAAGCCTGCATTCATCCTCTTCTTCTTTCCTCTTCGTAACAAAAGGCAATTTTTCTTTCCCAGTGATGGCAGATTCTTCTCCTTTCCTCCCGCCCCCTTCTGAGACTTCTTAAATTACTCATCTAATCTCCACAGATTTGAATATACTGCTCCTAACCCAAGGTCTGCCCCATCAACTTGTAAACGGCACATACATGCAAATGTGTGCACGCACACACAGCATAGAAATACATAAATACTTTTTAAAAAGTATTTACGTGCTCACACCCAGTCTAGGGCTCTTGGGTTTCTCTTGCTTCCTGGGTAGGCAAAGAGGCCTTTGTAGGTGACTTTCTCCATCAAAGCTCTCTCCTTTAGTGTCTCCGTCCATTTCAGAATGCACCCCAGGGCTATCCCAACAGCAGCTCATCAGCACAGCCATGATCTCACATGCTGTCACGATACTATGTAAGCAGTACTCGACTTCCCCACACACGCTCCCAGTCCACGATGGCTGCTACCATGTCTGTCATGTACAACTGTATTCAGAGCCCCAAGCATGACGCACAACACGGGCACCCACAATTGTGTTGAATGGATGCACCAGATTTTTGACTGGAAATACACACTGGCAAGACCATGTTTACCCTTCAAACCACAACCTGTCAAAATTTCAAATAGAGTTCTGTAACCGATGTAACTCAAAAGCAAATGGCACCAAAAACAAGTAATCTAACCCAAAATCAACACACAAATGCACAGATTAAAAGTGGTATCCACATCCAATAGGACATGATTCAGTCTTCCAAGGGAGTACACACAGCCGCAGAGTAAACTTGGAAGACAGTAGGCTAAATGGGATAAGCCCGTTATAAACATTCTGAGTGTCTAAGCTAACCGAAGTCTTAGGAACAGCCAGGACAGGTGTTTCCAGGTCCAGGTGAGGGGTGGGTATTGATCAGTTACTGATTAGTCTGAGTTCGGAAGATGAAAAGTTCTGAAGGTAGAAGGTGGTCATGCTGAACAATGGGAACTGCGGAACAATATACTTAAAATGGCAAAGTTAATTGGCACGCACACTTATCACAACACAGAAGTGGTTGACTCAAGGCCTAGACAATCAAACTCCACATTTTTCACCTAGCTCACGTCCTAGTACATCTGTGTGCCAACAATTCTCCAAGTTTCCATAGCTTCATATTGATGGTGTCTTGCCTTATAACGGGAAGGCTTCCCACTTACTGTTCCCTCTCTCTGGAAAAATGTGTCACTTCTCTCAAGAAGGAAACTAACCTAATTGGGAAACCTGAGAGATGAAGTAAGAACATCACACATCCTCAGGCTCCAAAGCTCTTCTGTGCTGAGACTCGGCATGGCTTGGCTGCTTCAGGGACTGGCTCCATGCCCACAACATTCACACCTGAAGACTCAGGACTGACAACTTGGAAGTTTACACATCGACACAACTCGGTCAGGTACTAGTTAAGAAACAAAATGAGCCCAAGATTAGAAGAATCCTATAGTACAGGTTTCATATGAGCAAGGCTAAACTATGAGGCCAAGACGTACCCCTGACCTGTATTCTATTTTCCCCATCTTTTAGCCATCTAGACTTAGAAACAATAAACAGATCTAGGAAAAACAAAACAAAACCCTTTCTGCTGTGTCAAGAACTGAAAACTTTTCAACTCTAGTGACAATGTTCAAAAAAAAAAAAAAAATAGAGATCACGGTTCCTGAACCTCCCTGATATAAAGGCATCCCTGGTAAATCTAACGTTGTACTCCTTCTAATATATCCACTGTTTCTAATTACTCCAAGATGACAAACATAGTTTGTTTCTTTTATTGGTAACTAATACTCATATTTAAAGCTTACTTGGTTCTTAATATTATCCATGGCTCACAATAAGCTTTACAAACAGTTAAGCCCAAAGGATACAAGAAAATGAACATTTACCTTTTGTTAGAAAGGGTACAAAGACACAAAGTTAGAAGACTACAGACGTCTAGTTTTCCACTCCGACTATGCCTGAGTAGTTATGCATTGATTTATCCCCTCTTTAGACCAGAGGGGGAAATTACCAAAGCTGGGATCTGTCGGTGAGAAGTGAAGAAAGAAGTCATCCTTTGAAAAATGAAAAATCAGAATTCTACAAATCTGATTCTTATATATTACTGCTCCCCCAAAAAGTGACATTCAAAACTGTTCAGCAGCTAAGGAGGTACGAGCGGTAGGAGCACTTGCTTGGAGAGCATAGAGACATGAGTTTGAATCCTCAGCACGACCCTGCCTGAAACCTAAGTTCTGGGAGTGGAGACCAGCAGAACTCAGGCAACCAGGTGCTAGTTAGCCTTCCTGCAGTATCAGCGTCAGTAAAAGACCCTGTCTCAACTGTTGCTACCGTAAGTTGTCAAAAAGGAAAACTGGGGCTGGACAAATTGCTCAGTGCTTAAGAGCACTCGCTGTTTCTTGTGGAGGATGCAGATTCAGGCCCCATCAGGGGTTTCACAACCATCTCTAACTCCAGTTCTTGTGGAGGATGCAGATTCAGGCCCCATCAGGGGTTTCACAAGCATCTCTAACTCCAGTTCCAGGGGTCCTGCTGATCTCCTCTGACTGCACAGACACCTGCACTCCCACTGTAAACATAAAATCATGCAGGCAGGCTCACACATGCATTCTCAAACTTCCCTCCCCCTCACATACATCTTTCAAAAAAGAAAAGTTGGTTTGGGGTGGGAGGTAGGACTTAACCTTCGTACTCTGCACATACGAGGCACACACTCTGCCACACCCCAAGCTTTACTTTTATCTTGAGACATGGTCTGAAGATCCTCAGGCTGAACATGGACTTACTCTGCATATCAGAAAAGTGAATTTGTGATCCTCCTGCCTTAGACTCCTAAGTAATTGAGATCACAGGGTTGAAGCAACAGGTCCCTCCTGACAATTTTCTTTTGTTTGTTTTTCAAGACAGGGTTTCTCAGTAGCTATGGAGTCAGTCCTGGAACTCACTCTGTAGACCAAGCTGGCCTCAAACTCACAGAGATCCACCAGCCTCTGCCTCCCGAGAGCTGGTGTTAAAGGCGTGTGCCACTGATGGAGGAAGGTCATTGGTTGATTAAATAAAGAAGCTGCTTGACCTGATAGGTTAGAACGTAGGTGGGAGGAGCAGAATGCTGGGCGGAAGAGGAAGTGAGCTGCTTGACCTGATAGGTTAGAACGTAGGTGGGAGGAGCAGAATGCTGGGCGGAAGAGGAAGTGAGGTCAGACTCGACAGCTCTCCTCTCAGGGAAGATGCCTCAGAGGGACACGA
>NC_022009.1:120520948-120522483 GCF_000317375.1 Microtus ochrogaster
AAATGGGCTAAATTAATATGTGAGAATTAGCCTAGAAGAGAATGGGTCAAGCAGTGTTTAAAAGAATACAGTGTCCGTGTAATTATTTCGGGCAAAGCTAGCCGTGATGGCTGCCGGGTGGCGGGAAGCAGCCCACGGCTCCTATTACTACATGCCACCACCGCCTGGCTAGCCCTTTAAATCTTAACTGTTGGGAGCGGTGAGAACCCAGATCCTGAATTTCTTGTAATCCCCTGATCTGAGTGTCTATAGCTGCTCTGAGCACGAGACCGTCAGGAGTTCCTGATGGCAGGAGAGTGGTTTCTGGTGGGTTTGACTGGGGTGTGGTTATCTCTATACAATCTGCCCCTGAACACTATAAAAAGGGCATTCTTGGGGAATTCAAGGATGACCCGTGTCACTGTCTCTGTCTGTGTGTATTTGTGTGTTTTAACCTCCAGCCCCCTTGCCCGAAGCTGGCGAACTGGGTAATAGCGCACAGAGCGCAGACACAGGGGCGCAGTGTGCGGCACTTAACCTCACACCGCCGCAGAACTTATTTCCTCCTTGAGTACCCTCGAGGTTAGTCTTCCACACATCCCATGGGAAGGGGTCACAGAGTTCATCTACAAAAGGGTGCTTCCAATTCATTATTAAAAAATACAAAAGAGGTAGACACATTGCCTGACACCTAGAAAATGCTAACTAATATGCTGATTGGATCTAAATTAGCCGCAAGCTTTAAAACTCCTGTTATGGCAGAGTTATCTAATGGAGGACACATCATGATGGTCCCATACTCTCCAGAGTCATACAATGAAGGAATCTTTATTGAGGATTCTCTCTTCAATAAATAAAACTTCCTGACATCAAATGATTTATGTTGCAGGTGACTCATAACTGAGAAATTAATGTGCTAGCCAATGTGTAGCTGCTACGTTCTGAGAAGAAAAAGGTTAGAAGATGACAAGGTGTGGGGACCAGCAAGGTGGGAACAAGCCTGTGAGTCACTAGAAATTCCGACGTTGACTTCCAGAAACGCACTTGTTTGAAAAGCGAGCGGACCTCAATAGCAGATTAAATAAGGCTTACTTCATTTCCTTGAACCTATTTTAAGAAAAGGGCCAGACCTCAGCCTTGCAGTGGTCAAGGTTTCAGGGGTGGAGTCCTTGAACAGTGAGAGCCTTTTCCTCAAGCAAAGGTTTCACAAAGGGCTTCCTGCTAGATTTCCTAACGCCAGCACTCCAAACACGCAGAACTACACCTCCATCACTAGCTTGTTTTAATGTAATCCTCTGTGACTGATACATGTGCATGAAGACTATGAGCTGCTAATGCTCCCTCTGTTTATTTACCAAAATCAGGAAATACTGCACTATGAACTGTCATATAGGGCCATTGGATGATTTCATTACTGATAATGTCACAATGACCCTAAAACATGATGCACGGCCCTTCAATGGAAGAATGGATGAAGAAAGTATGGAATATATACATATTAGAGTACTACTCAGCAGTAAAAAAAATGACTTCTTGAAATTTGCATACAAATGGAC
>NC_022009.1:120523353-120527756 GCF_000317375.1 Microtus ochrogaster
AAAAAAAAAAAGCATAAACACCTAAACGATTCCACTTCCACTAACATGTGAAGTTACCACAGTCTTCAACACGAGGAAAAATCGGCATAAATCAGTAAGGGTAAACATAACTTTTTTTTTTTTTTACAAAGTTAGGGGCTTTATACCCTGATAGGTAAAAAGAGTATGGAACCCAAATCACACAGAGATGAACACAGAGATCTGCACTTAGAGAAGGAAAGGGTTAGGAGGTGGCCAGGGATTCTCTTACAAAACTGATCTAGCCAAAAGGTTCTGTACATGTCAAGCGTGATTCCCGGGAACCTAATATAATAATTACAGGTTCTGTCATCAAAAGTATGGCATCCACAGCCGGGAAGACAGGACCTTCTGCTGTAATCCGGGCTGAAGAGTGGTGACAACGACAGCAACCCATTCTAGCTCTGCTATCCTAGGAGAAACGGGATGTAAAATGTTGTGTTCTCATCAAGGCAGAAAACACCACAGGACAAATGTAAGGAGCTGAGCTGGTTTGAGGAGGAGATGCCTCTGTTCAGAGACCTAGTCGTGGCTCTATTGAATTAGAATGGAATCATTAGCTGGAGCCAGCTTTGCTTAAGGGTGGAGGTAGGTCTGTGTCTACTTCACTCAACTCTAAGACCTCATCTGGTGCAGACCCGTTCAGGACCTGTGCACGCTGCCCCGTGCCCTGTGAGATTATGTGTGTACGGCCATCTGTGTCTAGAAGGCTTCTCCTCCATGTCCTCCAATCCCTCTAGCCCCATCCCCAGCAGCACACGGCCAACACAAAACAAACTCAATGGTATCTTTGGAGGTTCTCTGTCTCATAACACTGAGTCAGGGAATTTTAACCTAACAGCTCTTTTGTGTATGCATTACGGATTCTGGTTTTATGTTTTCAGGGGGCTTCTGTGTGTATGAACAAAATTTTCTCTGCATCTGTACGTGTTTCTCTTGCCTTTGCTTTGGTTCTTTTTCTATTTGTTTTGTCCTATCCTGTTTTTGTTTTATTTTATTTTATTATTATTCCTTGGATGCCTGGTTTTGTTTTCTAATGAGAGGCAGAAAGGGCATGGTTCCAGACAGGAAGGGAGGTGGGGAGGAACTGGGAGGAGTTGGAGAAGAAGAAACCATACTCAGAATATACTGCCTAAAAAAATAATCTATTTTCAATAAAGAACAATAAAACGGAAATACTTTTTTAAAACTCATGTTGAAATTTCAAATAAAATTTTGTTTAAATAGAAAAATAAGGAAATCCATTTGTATTGCTTTTAAAAGAGATCTAGAATTTGAGCTATGATTATGTGCAGGCAAGTTAGAGCTAAACATTACGAAGGGTTTCTTCTGGATTTTTTTTTAAAGATGATATTTCACTATGTTGGCCAGGCTACTGTTGAAACCATGGGCTCAAGTCAAATGATCCTTCTACTGTAGCCTCTTGAGTATCAAGGATTACAGGACAGCATAAGCTAACATGCCCAGTTTATATGAGAGCTTCATATTTAGCTCTTTCCTATAAGTAACAGTAAATATTCTCACTCCGTAGCATACAGAAAGATGCACGTCTGACACGCATCACCTAAAGGACCATCTCTCAGACATCAGAACTCATTAGAGCAGTGGTTCTCAGCTTTCCTACTGTCGTGACTTTTAATACAGTTCCTCATGTTGCTGTGACTCCCAACCATTAAATTATTCCATTGCTACTTCATAATTTTAATTTGCTGCTGTTATGAAGTGTAATGTAAATATCTGATATGGACACCCGAGGAGTCATAACCCACAGGTTGAGACTTACTGTCTTAGAGTATAAATGATGGTGGCTATGTAGAAAGGCAATGTATGAAGTATACTATTTAAATGGTTTAGATGTGAGAGTCTTCAAAGTCATATTCTTATGTAACATGGCTGCCAAGTGTTAAAGGGTAGACAAAAAAATGTGGGTCAATTTAAAATGTAAGAGTTAGCGAATAACAAGCCTGAGCTACCGGCCGAACATTTATAATTAATATTAAGTCTGTGTCGGTTGCGTGGGAACTGGTAGGTGGGAAAGAAGAGTCCTGCTACACTCAACAGATACCACACAGGTCATACTCATCACCTTAACGGGTAGCTTGAGTTTAGGCTTTTCAGGAAGAAAGGGAGATCAAAAACAGGATTCCTAAAGGAGAAAAGGCTCTAAATAAAAAAATGCCAAATAAGGTAATTAAAACTTGTAATAATTGCAGAAGACTTTTGATAACAAATAAAACTAATGTATGCAAAACCTTGTTCTACTTTAGTTTCCACTACTGTCATAAAACACTAACCAAAACAGCAACTTGGGGAGGAAAGGGTTTATTTGAGACTTTAGTCAATATTCAAGCAAATACGTTACAGATATGTGCACAGGCCAATCTAATGGAAGCAATTTCTCAACTGAGGTTCCATCTTCTTAGGTGATTCCAACTTGGGTCAAGTTTTGTCAAAGCCTATCCAGCACGAACATTAGTCAACATTAAAGAATTGTAAAATTTTAATCCCATTCATATTTAGCTCGGGATCTTCTTGTTTGTGCTTCCTACAATGTGTAAGGAAATTAAGGAGAAATTTTTAAAGAAAAAAAAATAAGGAAGGGGATAATTCATTCAAAACCAAACAGCAAAGGCCCAAAGCATGGGTTGCAAGAACAGCCTGGTACAATGCTCTGACACCATCTTCAAGACGTTATCGTGGGGTGCCATGTCTGTGTTTTCATTGGGCTTTACAACTATGCAGTACCTCCTAAGTTTATCTTTATGATGAAGGGGAGAGACACAGACTGCGTGTGTATCCCAACAGGTGCATGGCTGCAGCACACTACACTGAGTCATGCTCCCAGAGGTGCAGATTTGAGACTTGCCAGTCTCCACAGAAACATGCACCAGTTTTCCTCTTGAATTTTTAGATTTATTTTGTGAGTGTTTTGCTTAACATGCACGCCTGCATGCCACGTGCAAGCTTGGAGCCCGCAGCAATCAGCGGAGGACTTTAAATGCCCTGGAACTGGAGTTATGGACAGCGGTGAGCTGCCATGTCAGTGCTGGGAATCGAACCTGTATCCTCTGCAAGGAGAAGTATTTTTATCCTCTGAATCATCTTTCCAGTCCATGAGTCAATTTCCTTAAGACAACCAGATAGTCTCTTTCTCTTTCCTCTTCTCCCCACCTCTCTCTGTTTCCTCTTTCTGGAGAACTTAAGTATACCATGCAAATAAAAAGGAAGGAACCCATGAGCAAACAGTCTAAAAAAAAGTGGTTCTCAAAGATTCCAGGCAGTACCTTACCTACAGAGTGTGAGGTCAAACCATTTTCACCATGACTCACACATTACTTGCCATTTTTTATTATGCTGCTATTTAAGCTGATGTGTCAAAGCAGTGGTGTCTGCAGGGACTATAGTACTGCCCTACTATGGCCATTGCCCTGCTGTCATCCATATTCACAGCAAAAACAAAAGACAAAGAAAGAACAAAAACTAGATCATGCAACGTGTCCCTGATAAAGCAGTAGTAACAGTGACGATTTTCCTTCTGCATGACACAATGGAAAGCACCCACAGAGGGCTTTGGTCACATTCAGAGGTGACATGGTTTGGTTGTCTCAAGGTATATTGGGGTCTTTGCTCATTTGGAGTTGAGTTTTGTGCAGGGTGATAAGTATGGATTCATTTGGATTCTTCTACAATGCAGCTGAATCAAGTTTGACCAGCACCAATTGTTCTGTGTCCAGTGAATGTTTCTGGCTTCATTATCAAAAATCGTGTCTACGGATATGTGGATTTATGTCTGGATCTTCAATTCAATTGATCAACATGTCAGGTTTTGTGCCAAGCACATTGTTTGTATTCCTATAGCTCTGTAAGACAACTTGAAATCTGGAATAGTGATATCTCCACAGTTTGTTTATTATTCAGGATTGCTTTAGCTATCCTGGGTTTTTTGCTTTTCCATATGAAAGTTGTCTTTTCAAGATCTGTGATGAAATGTGTTGGAATTTTGATGGGGACAGCATTGAGTGGGCTGATTGCTTTTGGTAAGATGCTAATGTTATCTATGTTAATCCTACTGACTCATGAGCATGGGAGATCTTCTCATCTTCTGATATCTTCTTCAATTACTTTCTTTAATGTCTTAAAGTTTCAATCATACAAGTCTTTCCCTTGCTTGGTTACACCCAAAATATTTTATATTATTTAAGGCTACTGTGAAAGGTGTTATTTCACTGATTTCTTTTTCTGTCCGTTTGTTGTTTGTATATAGAAGGGCTACTGACTCTTGTGAGTTAATTTTGTAGCAAGCAACATTGATGAAAGTGTTTATCTGCTATAGGAGTTCCCCAGTGAATGAATATTTATTTAGTCAGTCAGTCAGTCAGTCAGTC
>NC_022009.1:120527856-120540356 GCF_000317375.1 Microtus ochrogaster
ACACACACACACACACACACACACACACACACACACACAACCATATCATCTAAAAATAAGAATACTTTGACTTCTTCATGTCCAATTTGTATCCCCTTAATCTCCATCAGTAGTCTTATTGCTCTAAGACTTTAAGTACTATATTGAATAGATATGAAGGGAATGGACAACTTTGTATAGTTCCTGATTTCAGTGGAATTGCTTTGAGTTTCTCTCCATTGGGCTTGCTGTAAACTGTCTTTTTAAGCTTGTTTATATGATGGATAACATTTAACAGTTTATGGATGGTGAACCACTCTTGCATCTCTGGGATGAAGCATACTTGATGGCAGTGGATGATCTTTTTTGATGTGTTCTTGGATTTGGTTTACAAGTATTTTGAGTACTTTGCATCTGTGTTCATGGGGGAAATGAGTCTGTAGTTTTCTTCCTATGTTGGGTTTTTATGAGGTTTGGGCATTAGGGTCTCATAAAACAAACTGGTAAATACTCCTAAAGTTTCCATTTTATGGAACAATTTGAGAAGTATTAGCATTAGCTCTTATTTGAAAGTCTAGTAAAATTCTGCACTAACATCATATGGCCTTGGGCTTTTTTTTAGTTGGGAAATTTTAAAAAGCTCCTTCTACTTC
Source organism: Microtus ochrogaster (assembly GCF_000317375.1). Lineage (NCBI taxonomy): Eukaryota > Metazoa > Chordata > Mammalia > Rodentia > Cricetidae > Microtus > Microtus ochrogaster. Next base: position 120,528,489 of record NC_022009.1, read on the forward strand.
ACTAAGGTTAGAGGTCTGTTTAAATTGCTTCTCTGATCTTGATTTAACTTTTTAAAGTGGTATGCTTGAAGAAAATAATCCATTTCTTTGGAATTTTCCAAATTGGCAGAGCACAGGTTTTTAAAGTATAGCCTTATAATATACTTTATATCACAAAGAACTTTGCTTTTTTGTTCTTTGTCTCTATTCTATTGATTGCAGCTCTGATTTTGATTATCTCTTGCTGTCTGTGACTTTTGGATATGATTTCTTCTTTTTGTTCTAGAGCTTACAGGTGTGCTATTAAGTTACTAGTATAAGATCTCTACAATATTTTAATGTAGACAATTAATACAACAAACTCATCTTTTAGAATTGTATTCATTGTCTTCCATAAGTTTGGGTGTGCTGTATATTCATCTTCATTCAATTCTAGGAAGGCTTTACTTTCTTTATTCATCTGTCTTGAACTGTATTTCATTTAGTAGTGAGCTGTTCAGTTTCTATGAGTGTGTAAGCCTTCGGTCATTTCTGTTGCTGTTGATATCCAGCTTTAATCCCTGGTCATCAGACAGGATGCAGGGTGTTATTTCAATTTTCTTATACCTGTAGAGACTTGCTTTGTGTCTGTATGTGGTTAATTTTGGAGGAAATTCCATGAACTGGTGAGAAGATATATCTTTTCGTGTTTGGGTGAAATGTTCTCTAAATATGTTAGGTCCATTTGGTTAATTATGTGTCGGCTACCATGTTCCTCTGTTTAGTTTTTGTCTAGATGGCCCACTATCAGTTGTGAGGGTCAGTATGTGATTGTGGCTATAGTAGGTTTCTTTCATGAATTTGGATACATTTGCATAAGAATTGAAATTCCTCGTGGTAGTGTCCTTCTCTATCTCTACCAATTAGTTTTGCTTACCAGATATTAAAATGGCCACACCAGCTTGCTTCTTAGGACCATTTCTTTGGAATGTCTTTCCCTTCTTTGACTCTGAAGTGATGTACATCCTTGATATTAAGGTGTGTTTCTTAGATGCAGCAGAAAGATGGATCCTGCCTGTATCCATTCTGTTAGTTTTTTTTAACTGGGAAATTGAGACAGCTGATATTGAGAGATACCAATGAGCAGTGTTTGTTGACTCCTGTTCTTTTGCTGTTGTGGGAAGTCTGTGTATGTGTCCTCTTTTTATTTGCTGGTCTAGGATTGTTCTTTGGTTTTATCATCAACTCTCTTACTTTCTCCATCTATAGTGATTCCAAGTTTTTCTGGGCTAGGACACATTAGTAATACCTATCGCTGCTCTTATTTTTGTTTTATAAAGTACTTATGTATCTCTTAGAAGAACACTGATGCTGACGGCTGACAGTGTATTAACCTTTAGACATTTCTTTTAGATTTGCTGATTTTTCTTACTTTATTTGTGTGAGTGTTTTGCCTGCAGGTGTGTATGTGCACCACATGCATTCAGTGCCTGAGGAGGTCAAGGGGTCATTTGATTCCCTGGAACGGGAAGTAAGGGTGGCTGTGAGGTGCCAGGTGGGTGCTGGGAACTGAACCTGGGCCCTCTTAGCTGCTGAGCCATGTCTCCAGTCCCCTCAATATCCTTTTTTAAACTGATGAGTTGATGTGGGATGTCATTCTGAATAAATAAAGCCGCTTTGGCCTACGGCAGGACAGAATATAGAGAGGCTGGAAGAGACAGAGAGACAGTAGGCGGAGTCAAGGAGACACCATATAGTTACTGAAGAAGAAAAACACCTGTTGGAACCTTATCTTTCTGATAGGCCACAACCTTGTGGTGATACACAGATTAACAGAAATAGGCTAGGTAAAGATATAAGATATAAGAGCTAGCTAGGAATACAACTAAGCTATTGGCCAAACAATGTTGTAATTAACATAGTTTCTGTGTGATTATTAGAGTCAGGGTGGCCAGGAACAGAAGAGCAGTCTCCATTTAAAATGAGTAACTATATACTCATATTTTTGTTTGCTTGTCTTTAGAGACAGGGTTTTTCTGGGTGGCCCTGGAACTTGCTCTGTAAACCAGGCTGTTCTCAAGCACAGAGATCCACCTGACTCAGCCTCAGAGCACTGGGATTTAAGGTGTGCCTGGCACATGCTACCTCTGCCAGGCTTTTATTTTTCTCCTTGTTTTAAATTTCCAATGAGACAGAGGATAACATGGAGAGACCGGTGTTATCAAAAGCTCCTGGGAGGCCTGAGTAAGACTTAAGGGCAGAAGAGTCTGAAATGAAAGCAGCTTAAGAAGTGCTATGGCTAGACAACAATCAGCCTCTTGGCCCCCTGAAACAACCCACAGTTACCAGTTTCTGTGGATCTCTGGAATGGAGGGCGCTGGGCTCAGAACCCTCGGGCTGACCAGCGGATGAAAGGTTAGCTGGTCTAATCGAAGCTGGTACATGCTAAGTGTCAGGTCAAAGGTCACTCCAGAGAAAAACAAACTGAAGCTGCAAGTGCTCCCCGGTTCAGGATAGCCAATGCCAGGGACAGGAAGGTGGGCTGGTGACATATTCACTGCACAGAGCAATAAATGGCAAGCAAAAATCACCCTTTCTCTAAAACCTTCCCTTGGTAGTTACCAAAGTCCTGATAATTTGCAGAATTTCTTAAAGGTTTGGTTTCAAACTTCCCACAGAAAGTGCAAATATGTTTATAATTAATGAAAAGGAAATGCTACATTTTGAGGTTTAACTGTTTCTTAAATACTCAAAATACCTTCTAGACTGTTCCGGAACTAACATGTTTACCGCCGCTGTCCTCGGCTGTTTTCTCGCATGCTCTCCAGTCTTCCGTGTCTGAGTTATTCCTCTCCTCATCCAAACCCATTTCAGGGCCACTTGACCTTCACTTCTAGTTAAGGCCACACACATCACACCCAGGCACCACCTGCCTTCCACCTGAGCCACACAGTACTGCTCTAACAAGTACCCCAATACCTCCTACAACCATCTCCCCCCCAGACCTCCTGCTCTTCAGCCTATGTGAAATTTTATGATCAGAAAAGAGAGCAAAGAAATGGGCAAGTCCAAACCAGTTCCCAATCCACTACCGACTTACTTTATCACGACATCTGTTTAAAGCCAGTAAGGTGACAAATGTGATGTCACATGATGCTTATTTTAAGCGAGAAAGGCCACTGAAAAGGACTTCAAAACAGATGACTGCAGTATGTAAAACACAACTCAATAAAGTCATTATTAAAAATAATGTATCAGAGGTGTATTCTAATCAGTTAAAATCACAAATAGATGTAACTGACAGACACTAAATCATGTGAGAATAAGGGAGAAATTTTATACAGAGATACATATTTATATACATATTCATTACACTGCTATGCAGATCATCCAATGGTTTAAAATCATGGTTATATAAATAATTAAACTATTTCATTTCACAACTGCCTTAAAAAAAACTAGCATGTGCACACTCCATTAAATGCTAGCTAGCATCACCCAGAGGGTAACAATATCATCTGGCTACCACTATTGTTTTAACACTGGATTCCAAACTCAGAACAGTTCTAATTACTCACTATTCTCTACACTGAAAACAGACTCCTTGCGACTGATAGCCGTTATAACAAGACCAACTGAGCACCGACAGAAGATAGCAAAGCTGGCATGTCCAAAGTGGAGAGCTTTCCAATCAGCTTATAAAACCCAAGGCTAGAAACAGGGCGGGGTGAGGGGCACACGATGAAAATTGAAGCTGGCAGAGATGAAAGGAATTTTTGCTGTGGTAACGCAAAGCGGATTTTTAGTCAACTCTATTTAAAACACACACGGGCAGAAAGAGGGAGCTACCCGTGGTCACAGCGAGAAGCAGGACAAAGTGCCACTGATCTCTTTTGACAAACAAATTGCTTGAAATATTGCATGACTTGCTACACAACACTGCTATTACTTTCAACCGAAAGATAGGTCCAATTATGACATCAATACAAGCTCTCTTTCCGAATGGAATGAAAGAACAGTAAATCCCAGTGGACACCGGAGTTCTCTAGCAGAGATGATGTAATACACAAAAATAGACATCCTCCAGCAGAAGCTGAAACTTGGGTAAACAGCACACTGCATGCTATTATCAACTGCCTTGCGTGAATATGCAATGCAGGCTGTTAATAGCGTGAGAAATCATTTTGTGCTTTAAATTATTTTGTGATTTACATTTCACTGTCTATGCTCTATAGTTTAATTTCTTAATCCATACTAATGAAATCAGCACAAATACCTGATTTCAACTGCAAAAAGAGAAAAGGTCCCTCCCTAAAAACCAGGAGGGTGACAGCAACCCAGCAGCTCTGTCTGTAGCTTGCCAGAAATTGCAGGGTAAGGTTTCCTCCACCTATTGTTTAGAGACCCTTCCATCAGGACCTCTCTGGGGGATTTAAAATGCAACGTGACCTGAGTGAAGAGGAGTCGGTCAATTTGCTGGCAAGGACCATGCAAAGGGTACTTCACCAGTGAAACCCAAAGCATCCACATGCCTAACACGCACAGCTTTAGCAAGGTGGGGTTGTACATGCTCCTCCTTACTAACTTCCACTCCACACCCTTTTTGGTCCTTCTTCACGATTTGATATTTGTATCTGCTTTGGGCTAAGGATGTGGTCAGTTGTTGGAATGCCTGGCCTGCATGAATGGAGCTGAGTGTAAGCCCGACTACAGCAGCAACTGGAGATGCTGGTGCATACCAGAGATCCTGGGGCAGGGGAAGTGAAAGCAGGAAGACCAGAAGCTGAAGGCCATCTGTACTGGCAGTTACAGACCAACCTGGGAGAGAAAACGCTTGACTAAACAAAACCCGAAAAAAGAAAACCAAAGCCTTGTTTCTAGCTAACCTACTTCAAACTAAGACTCAAGGGTGTGTGCTTATATGTAGGGAGACCATGAAACATTACTGTGCAGAGGAGCACTAAAAATGAATGAACAAGAGCAGTGGTTCTCCACCTTCCTAATGTTGGGACCCTTTAACACAGATCCGCACACTGTAGGGACCCCACTGCTACTTCCTAATTGTCACTTTGCTACTGGTGTGAATCCTAACAGAAGCACCAGATGCGCAGGTTCTGGACTGCTAAATGAGAAATATCTGAGAGCACCATTTCTGTCACATAACCTGTTTTCTTTTTTCAAGATTTATGTATGTGTATGATGATGTGGGATTCCCCTCTGAATGCTGTGAATACCATTGGTGAATAAAGAGACTGCCTTGGCCTGTTGATAGGACTTAGATAGGCGGGGAAAACTAAACTGAATGCTGGGAGAAAGAAGGGCGGAGTCAGATAGAAACCATGTAGCCCCGCTGGACACAGACACCAGTCACGGCCTCGTGGCAACACACAGATTACTAGAAATGGGTTAAATTAAGATAAGGGTTAGCCAATAAGAAGCTAGAGCTAATGGGCCAAGCACTGTTTTAAATAATATAGTTTCTGTGTGATTATTTCAGATCTGAGCTGCTGAGTGCCTGGGAACCAACAAGTGGCCTCCTTCAACAGTCTGAGTGTTTTGCTTGCATGTACGTCTATGTACCACTTGTGTACCTGGGTCCCAGAGAGGACAAAAGAGGGTATCAGATCCCCTGGAACTGGAGTTACGGAGAGCTGTAAGCTGTCACATAGAACTGAGACAAGGGGGGCTTCTGCAATGGTGCTCTTCACTGAGCTCACTCTCTTGCGGTGGGATGATGTGCAGCTGAGATCAGTGTAATGAAAGAGGAGAGGGAGAAAGAGGAGGAGACTCTAGGCACACTGAAGAAGCCAAGAGACACGGAGAGGAAACAGGAGGTACAAGATGGAAGAGAAGTAGCCATAAGAAAATGTAGATATAATATAAATGAGTTAATTTGAGATATAAGAGCTGCTTGGGGACAAGCCTAAGCTAAAGGCCAAACTTTCATAATTAATAATAAGTCTCAGGGTCGTTATTTGCAGGCTGGTGGTCCAATGAGAAACTACTATGCTCTCCAGCCCCTATCTCTACTTTCTTCAGTTTGAAAGCTCAGTTGTCGAGTTCAAATACTATTTCCACTTCCACAGCTTAAGCAGGTCCTTAGGGCCATCCCTATTCCAGCTTGGAGCAGGTAAGTTTATCAAGAACTGAACTTCTAGGTAGGGTGGCATGCCTTTAGTCCTAGCACTCAGGAGGCAGAGGCAAGTAGATCTCTGTGAGTTCGAGGCCAGCCTGGTCTATAAAGTGAGTTCAAGGACAGCCAGGACTGCACAGAGAAACCCTGTCTTGAGACAAACAAACAAATAAATAAAAAGTGAGCACCAGGGTGTCATAGCCTCTTCTCTGGCCACTCTAGTATTCATTTCTCAACATGGCTTCCCCAAAGTGAATCCATTTCTTTTGGGGGAGACTCTCCCCACAGCCTTTAGTCTTGAGCAAATGAAATTCTTCATGTGAACTATCTCTCCTTTGGCTACAACATTACATTATGACTGATAGATATGAAGGCCACTCCTGATTCTTCAATGTGCCCAGTGTATATCCCTCCACCCTATATTTTCCTATATTTTTATTATCTGTATTTCTCTGTGAAATTGCAAGGTCAAGGGGACGAATCACTAGATTCTGACACATCTGAAAAACGGGTATCCAACGAATGAAGAAGTCTATAAAATAAAATACTGACTTTTTCCTGGATGACAAAGGAAATAAAATCTATCAGTTTTCTGAAGCCCTATCCTACTGCAGCCCACAGAAAGACAGTGACATCAGCAGTGAGAACAGATGCTTTTGCTTCATTCGAGCAAATGGATGCTGGGGAAGAAATAAGGGGATAAATGTTTAAAGAAACAGTTATAACACTGACCCTATATTTACATAACTTCATGTGTGTTAAAAGTCATTTTAAATATATAAATAAATTATAGTCAGGAGAGACATGAGCTAAGGTAAACTCTGAAGTTCTTAATATTCCAAGAAATTTACTAAAAATAGAAGTCACTGACATCTAACTTAGAATGCATTTTCATACAGCTAAGCAGGAGACACTACATCAAACTAAGGAAGTATTGAAAAGCTAGTAAGTGAGAAAGCAAAGCCATGAAATAGGTGAAAACACCTGGATGTCTAATTTAAGAGTAGCTCATTCAAAAAACTTGTCCCAAATAGAAAATGTGTATAAAACTGACTGCTGTAAGCAACTTTTTATCTCAATAAGCAATAACTTTTAAAACTAAACCAACCAAGAAATTCTTATGAAAATCTATTTTTTAAAAAAATACCATAAAATGATGACGTTTGCTTAAGAACACTGTCGTATTTCTCATATTTAGACGTCATACAATGAATACACATGTTAAAAAATTATAAAGTATTCACAAGCATGTCTAACTGTCAATTTCGTGTGTGGATTAAAAATAAGTTTAACTTTTAAAACATGGAAAAGACTTTTTAATATCATTTAGAAATATGCAAGACATATGCTAAAAACAGTGATATCATAAATGGTCATTTAAAAAAGTAGGATTTATCTGACACACACATACACACACACACACAAAAAAAAAAGAAAACAATCAAACAAATAAAAATACTCATAGCCAGGCATGGTAGCATATACCTTTAATCTCAGTACTCAAAAGACAAAGGCAGCCAGATCTCTGTGAGGCGAAGCCAGCCTGATCTACCACGCTGAGTTCCAAACTAGCCAGTGAGCTCCTGTCTCTAAATAAATCAATGAGACAGGCTGATCAACTGATCTCAAAGGGGCGGGGGTGGGGCGCTGGTCTTCCAAAGTCTCATACATGTGCCGTCTTATTATACTGACGTCACATTTTACAGGTGCTGGCGATAAAAGGCACTAAGGTCATATTGTAGTCAACACACTAATACGATGTAATATTTCCTATTACTCTTGCATACCCACAATCAAGAGGTTAAACCTGACCTATCGAAAAGCTCCGCAGCTACAATGCTTGTAGAAAACCAAAGCCACCAGAATGCATGTGAAACATCTTTCCCCGTGACTGACAGGTTCTAATCGTCTCAATGTTCTTCGCTGAGAATCTGAATGCCTTGTCTTGCACCTATATCCACCGTCATGAAAAGGAGGGGTATGTTTCAGAGAGCCCGCTGTAGTGGAAGAGTGTCAACGAGGACGTCAAGGGTAGGGAACATTTTAATGTTCTAACCAGCCTTGGAAGCTAGAGACCCCTCAAGCTTCGGCGGGAATTCATAGCATCCACAAGTGAGAGATGCTTTCTTTGGTCTCCAATCTGATTTCTTTCTGCACCATATTTGTTCTTTCCAATCTGGAAAGAATAAAGAGCTCCCTTTTTCGCCCATTACAGTAAGAGAATAAAACACAGCAGAAGAGGTACGTGCCAATTTTCAACATCACTCCAACCAGGCTTCCTGAGATCCACTTGGCCACCTGTGCTCTCTATCTTCACCATGGACCTGGAGTATCCCTGCCATATGAATATCCAGAAACGGCCCGAAGCAACGAAAGGGCAAACAAAGTTCTCTTTCCTACTCCGCTCTTCAAGGTAAACCAATGCTGGTTTACGTCCCAAGAAAGCCTTTTTAGGAGCTGACTCCAAATTACCAGGCTCCACCAAGGACAGTGAGTGTTACTCAGTTCCATAATCTACTCGAGCCTTTTCGGTGACCTTAACAGCAGCGATGAGTTCCACTCATGAAAATGTCAGAAACGCTAGTGAGTGTTCTCTTCGCACTGCATATTAAAGCGTTCGTCCTCCCTGCAAACCTCGCACGCTCGCCTTGCAAAGCGTCCTGAAAACACGTGGGCTCGGTCTTCATGACTCTGAGGAAATCATCAGAGTCTGTTCTAAACCATCACAACACATCTAATTTTAAAAGAGCACATAAAGTATACATTGCAGCATGTGCTTGAAATTCAAGTTCTAAATAAAAATTAGGTTCTTAATTTCTCATGACAGAAAAGGACAAATTACATTGTGGATTAAAAGGAAAAAAATTACATTGTGGATTATTCTTTAGCTATTAAATTGTGTATTCTTAAAGCACTGTCTTTCCAGGTAAAAACTGAAGACACTAGTGGTCTTTAAATGTCATATGACTAAGAAATTATACGGCCATCAGGCTTCAAAGTCGGATAAAAGTTTTAAGATTTATCACATCATTCAAAAATCAGCAGGGTCAGGGCTGGATAGATGGCTTGGAGTTTAAGAATGCTTGCTGAGCAAACACAAGAACCAGAACTCAGACTCCAGCACCCAAAGAAACAGCAGAGTGTCTGTGTATGCCTGCATGCCTGAATGCGTGCGTGCGTGCGTGCGTGCGTGCGTGCGTGCGTGCGTGTGTATGAGCTGGAGAGATGGCTCAACAGTTAAGAGGATTTGCTGTTCTTGTAGAGAACCCATGCTTAGCTCCCAATACCCAAATACCCATGCGGTAGCTCCAATTACAAGGCATCTGACACCCTTTTTCAAACTCTTCAGCCACCAGGTAATACTCCTACATATATGCAGGCAAAACACTCATACACCTAAAATAAAATCATCTAAAATAACTTTGAAGCGGGTTTGAAGCACACCTCTGCCCCAGCACTGTTCAGGGCAGAGACCAGAGGAAACTGTTGGCTGCCAGCCCAACTGATAAAAGCAGGCTCCGGGTTTAGCAAGACCCGTACCTCAAAGGAAGACAGCAGAGAGTCATAAAGAGTATCATATTTGGGCTCCACACACTTGCACACACGTGCACGTATACCATGCCACCAAACCACAGACAGCAACCATGCCACCTGGAGAATACAGACATGTATCCCCTCACGGAAAATATAAAGGAGTTGTCTCATTTAATCTAAAAGTTCATATAGCCTGTAATTGGAAGTAAAGCTGCGACAATAGCCAAGCATATTAATGACGGATATCCTCAAAGTAATACAATTCATTACTCACGACCGCTGTCCTGTACAGCAGCAACACAGCCGTAAGTGTTACTATCACTCAACCATCTCCCAGAGACTCATCAGTTTTTCTTCCATAATTACAAATTCCCTAAGCCAACCAAGACCCACACCTTCACAAGACCAAATCACAGACTAGTGATCGCAGGCATTGAGAAACAAGATAGGTATTACAGACTCTTAATTAAAATGTAGCCAAACCAAAGCACGAAATCTGGTTATAATTAAGGTGCAAATAAGAAAACACAGTAAGAGATTTTAAGTTCCAGTTTCTTTTATTTTAACTAAGTCTGTTTTTGTTTCTTAATGAAACTGAAATTTCCCCAGTATATTCCCCAAATGCTCTCATACTGGGGTTTCTAAATTTGCTTTTTCATCTTTTAAACAATTAAAACATAAGTTTCTAAGAAATTTCCCATGAGTTTTCCCACAAAAAAAAAAAAAAAGCAAGGAACTCCCAATTCTGTCTTTTCTTATTTGCAAAACTAGTTAACAGAAAACAATGCTCCATTCATTTTTAAAAATCAATGGCACTGTGTTCTTCAGGTAAGGACCAGCACATCTGTAGATAGCACAAGTGAAGCCTCCTGCACTTCTTCCACCAACACTCCGAGGGTGTGCACGAGTTTCACCCCAACAGGCGAAACACGGCAGGACAAAAACGAGCAAACGACATCGGCACTACAATTCATTAGTAACATTGCAAACTCACGCACAGACTGCGGTTAGTGTTAAGAAACCACACGGATTACAATACCTGGGATTTAGTGCATTCCTTTGAGCCAGAATGAAATGAGTGCCATAAAAGAAGGGAAGGAAAAGAGGAACAAAGTCAGACATGCTACACATTGCATCTGCCAAAATGAAGATCACGTTTCTATCAGTGTGGATGACAGCGTAGGGCCAGCCGCATGTACTGCGCGGTGTTCTTTAGCCATGCACTGGACAGTTATTGTGAGTCGCCCCCAGAACACTCATGCAACCCAACTCTCTGAGACCAGCTTTCCGCCCTAGCCCACCACTAGTCAACTTCTTTCTGAGAGAGAGATTCTGTTATGAACAATATGACTCACAGTAAATGAAGAACAATTATTTCCATTTAAATCTTTTTCTACGGTGTCTATCAAACATATAAAACAAATTTTGTTTTCCTTGTTAAAATCTGTTTAGATCAAACAAATTTTATATATATACATATGTATATATACATATATAAAACTAATATACAATATACTTCAAAAAAGACCCAGTATTTTGAATTATAAACATGACATTGCCACTCTTAATTCATTTAGTAAAATTTATACCAATTGGTCACATATTGATAAAAAAAATTTATTTTAATTTTGAATTGTTTCTAAAAGTAATATATTGTTTAAAAATACTTTTTTTAAAAATCTCCACAGCAACACAAAAAACTGTATTTTAAAAAACAGACCAAGGAAGGGAAATGATATATGAAAGGGTAATGAAATATTCCATAAAAGACAAGACACAGCAGACAAGATAAACCGCTATAATATGACCCTCTGACTTAAGCACCCCACATATGCCCATTAGGGTAATCCAGTCAAGGTGAACACTGAGCAGGGAAATCTTCACTTGCCTGACTTTCTTAGGGTGGAAAAAGTTTGGAAAAACAACTTGTAACTTGTTTCCCTCCCTCTCCTCCTCCTTTCCTCCCTCCTTCCCTTCCTCTCTCAGCCTTCTTTTTATTTTTTTTACTCACGGTCTTGGTCTAAAGCCCTGGCTGGCCTGGAATTTGCTGTGTAGAACAGGTGCACCTCCAGCCTGCAGCAATCCTCCTGCCTCTGGCTTCCTCCCAGTGCTAAAATAACAGGCAGGCACCACCATGCCCAGTTTCTTTCTGATACCCAAGTCTCTCCGACAGACAAATGGAGCTGCCTTTATAGTAAACAAAACTCAGTTCTTCACCGAGAACTCAAGCAAAAGATTCTCCG
>NC_022009.1:120542856-120548491 GCF_000317375.1 Microtus ochrogaster
GGGAGATGGAACACAAAGAAGGAGGGTATCGGGGCTGGGTACCTTACCCTCCCCACCCACGTCTTTGCTTTTGTTATTTTTAAAGAGTGCCCAATATCCTCTCCTAAAATCATTTTTAAGCAGTAAGGACTTAGTACCACAGATGGTTTTCCTTTAATGCTTTAATGAAAATAGTTAGGTTGCTAAAATCACTGTTTCCATTCCATGCAATGCCTTATCTTAACGTATCTTAAATCACACCACTGTGAGACTGAGGTGTCGGGGGCTTCAAATTCACAAGGTGGTTCTCTAATTTTTCATTCAATTAAAGGAATTTCCAGATTGCCTCATGTTAACCGCTCCCTGAATACATCAATGGAATTCACTTCAAGGAACTTGTTCAAAGGCTACTCGGAGCTAAGCTTCTGCAGTCCCAAGGTCCCCCAAATTTCAGTGAAAAGACATAACCACTGATTGAATTATAAAGTTCAAATACCACACACTATCTCTTGTCAATCTTCTATCTTCTATTTTTGAGTTTTGTAAATAATTACAATTATGAACTCAAATTCATAATTATTAGACAAATATGTTATAAAAACACAATACTTTATGAAGAATAGTTTGTGAAAGAGCTTATTGTTAAAAAATACTTTATGAAAATAAAAGGTTCAGGAAGACATTCTTACCACAATCATTTCAGAAGGTTCTAACACAATGCATTCACAGCCACGCCTAAAGCTTCCTGCAGAACGCTTGCCAAAACTAGAAAGGGGTAAAAAACAAAAAAACAAAAAAACACAACAACAGATTCAGACACCAAGAATCATGAATTAGGAATTCAAGCTAACCTCCAACCACAGGAAAAAATTTTAATTATAAAAGATGCACATTAAAGATGTCTTTAGTCACTATTATACAAAGAAAAACAACAAAATAATTTAAATTCCTAAATTCCAATCATGTTTTTCTGGAAATTTGTTTGCAAGTTAATCATGAAAGTAAAGAAGAACTGATATAAACACGTTCTGTGATGGACTGTTTAAAACCATTGCTAATGAGGTGAAATTGTGGAATATTTCAATATAGACAGAACTACAAACATGTTTATAAAGGAAGTATATGTTAAAGTCAATCCCCTTTTCTAAGTTAACATACTTGAACTCAATATTACTTTTATATGGGAATGTATTTATTTTCTAATTTTCCTGATCAATTTATTCCAAATGTTTTAAGAAAAAAGACGCCAACATAGAATTGCTCTTCTGTGAGTACAAAATGGTGTGCACAGACGTGTGCAAGACCATCTTCCTGAAAGCTCTACCCTGGGAACTCAAACAGGTTCCTCTGCCCCATCCCGTGAACTCCGCTTTCACTCTAGAGAGGACCGCTTTTTGTTTTTTATTTTGTCTTGTTTTCCTGACATTCTGTTTATAAACTAGAACTCCGGTGTGTCGGGGTGATTCGAACCTGCCTTCTCCATCCACAAACTGCCTGTCTCTACCCACCTACACCAAAAACTCCTCTTTCCCTCTACACAAACAATGTTTCAAGAGCTTCCATGTAGACTGAATGTACAGCTCACCATGTTACATGTATCTGTTTTAGTAATCTTTTTATTTATAGTTTGCCTAGTACACAAAGTAACTATAAAACAAGCAAGCCAACTAGGCTTCACTATACCGCTACACACCATTTATGCACTTTTATCTGTTTGTCCTCTGATTACCCTTGGTTTCCCTGTTCCCTCTGATCTGCTTCCTCTTGTTCCCCTCCCACTTTCGTGTGTTTTGTTCTTTGAATACAGATTCTGCATCTGAGAGAAAATATGTGGCACTTGTCTGAGACTGGTTTATTTCACTCAACACAATAATCTCCAGTTCTCCAGCCTTTGTGCAAATGATCACCATCTATTCTTCTTACAATGAAAAGTAAACAGTGCACACACCACAACACCTTTTAAGAAGGTGGATTCTTCCCACTAACTAATTTCAATTGAACACTTCCCCACTCCACCCCCGGGTTAATTTAGCATTCGGAGTTATTTCTATGGAAACTCTTGCTCCTCTTATAAGGTCCTTTTACCATGACACACAGTGTTTCATATACTAGGAACCAAACTATGAGAATAAAGAAAGCAGGAAAGCATTCTGTGTGATCAGTAGTCGCTCTGACCACTTCATCTGTTGACTCATTCACATGGAATCACCAGTCAGACTGAAGTCATCATTTATGTTCTTCTGGGCTTCAGACTTGCTTTATGGAAGATCAAAACCAGGATCATGGGTAACACCATTGAATCATACTTTTTTTTGTTTTGGTTTGGTTTATTTTGCTTTTTCGAGACGGGGTTTCTCTGTGGCTTTGGAGCCTGTCCTGGAACTAGCTCTGTAGACCAGGCTGGTCTCGAACTCATAGAGATCCACCTGCCTCTGCCTCCTGAGTGCTGGGATTAAATGCGTGCGCCACCATCACCCGGCTGAATCATACTTTTTAAAAACACTTGAACATGCATTCAGATATACTCGAAGATATGCAGTGCAGTGTGCCTTATGAAGTAGAAAAATTCTGCCAATGAGTTGGAGAGTTGGTTTAGTGGTTAAAGTGACTGTCATGCAAGCAAAAGGGCTAGAGTTCAAACCCCAGGACCCACTGGAAATGCTGCGTGGGTATGCTGGTGAAAGCAGAGTCATGGGATACGTGCAGCTGGCTGGCTAGTAGAGGGTAGCCATCATTTAAGAGTTCTGGGACTGACTTAGAGGCACAGTCTCTCAAAGAAAAAAGTGATTCTAGTCATCAGCCTCAGGGCTTCATGGCATTCAACCACGTGAAAAATAACTTGGGTATATTAGTAAAATACACAACAGGCTTACCCACATCATCAATTTGATCCTACTACATGACAAGGGAAATGTATATTGTCTGCTTAAGTTTTGTTACATGATGAGGGAAATGTATATTGTCTGCTTAAGGTTTGTTACTAAGTCACGTGACATTAAAATCTGAGAATGGATGAGAGCAGCTGTTGCACAGCTCAGAACGGTGTGTGTAATTAGCACGAACAACTCCCAGGTTTGACTGCCAGCCCCTCAAAATAAACAAGCCAGCCAAGGCACAACTGGGAGACTCTCAGTTGTCAGATTTTATTCCATTTCAGGCAATTGTATAAACCCGACTGCTTCTTTAGAAAATGCAGCACAGGATCATAAATATTTGTGGTACAGACAATGTTCCTATAGTACTTGATAAGAGAAATCAAAGCATGCCACCACAAAACTGTTCGAACTTCAGCGAGTGACGGCGAGCCCCATCTGTGACATCAGCAGAGCACACCATCGATACTGGCATGCACTGTCCTTGTACCCATGCCCCCATGTCCTATCCTATGCTGCAAATCCTCTTACCAGCTAGGACTCAGTTTCTAGAACATCGGGGCTTCGAGTTGCACTAACACTGTTGCTTTGGGGTGCAAAGTTCACACTACATAAAATATAAAATATGCCCAGGAGAGTCTGCAAGATGGGAGCTGCAGGTAAGCCAGACAAACTCTGCAGTCACAAACAAGACTCGTATCCTGTAGACACCGCAAAGTGGTCAACAGGAGAAGCAGTTCTCCACCAGATTAACTTCTCAAATACTCAGAAGGAGAGAGGCTAGCACCCTCAAAATACATCAAAGCAAAGTATTTGTCTTTTTTTATCCCAAAGCCAGCTGTGCTTGGGAGATGGCTCAGTTGGATAAATCCCAGCTGGAAGCATAAGGATCTGAATTGGGATCCCTAGAGTCCACCTTACAAAATTCTGTGGCCGTAGCGATGGCGTCCTCAGTGCTAAGGAAGAAGAGTTAGTGACGCCACTGTCTGTACTGCAGAGCTCACTACAACATAACTCATGATGAGCGCATGTGGGAAAAACTATACTATCTACACAAACACTATTACATACATAATAAATAAAATAGATTTCAAGGTATTGGTGGTAACAGTCGAACTCCACCACCCAGGCTAGCTTCAAACTCGGGATCTCCTCCTGCCTCAGCCTTCAAAGTGCTGGGAATATAGCTGCCTGACACCACATAGAACTCACAGTGGAGGGTTATTCAGCCACAGAAAGGACTGAAGGACTGACATATGACACAAAATGAAGGAACCTGGAAAATATCACATGCAGGACAACGAGCCAGTCGCAAACACTCAAATTCATATGAGTCCACTTGGCGGAATTCTCTAGCATAGGGAAATCCACAGGCAAAGGGTGAGGTCACTGAGAACTGAAAGGAGAGACGGGGCAAGCCCACAGTTAGCATGCTTGCTTTAGTGGCTTTGGATTTCTTTAGAAACGCTTAGGGCTTGAGTAAGAAAAAAGGAAGAACTGGCAGCCAACATCTAAGGGCTGGGGTACTTGCCTACCAGTCCAAGTCTTGCCTATAACTAGAGAGCACCGCAGTCCCCAGCAAAGCACCCAGGTGTTTGAGACTGGAGCATGCTACTGAGAAGCACTGAAGCCACCTCTTTCCACCCGTCACATAATGCCGAGTGACAGCACCCGGAAGTGCAAGAAACAGGAAGAAATGGGCCAACACACATAGGACAAACACTCAGTGAATACTCTGAGCAATCAATTATACCTGTGTTTTCTTTAACTCGGCACAACCCCATTTCCCTTTTGCCCATGGCCAATACCTAAGACTCTCCCATGTTATTTCTTACATGTGTAGTATTTTGCTACCCACTCCTCTTAGGGAGTTCACTGGACATGAAACACAGATCAGTATTGCCAACATAGGCCCTTTAAACGTAAGAATTTACAATATATTCCCAAAAACATGACCACTATTAGGTAGTTTACAGTCAATGGAAGATGAGTGTTCAAACAGCTGCAACCCAATAGCAGTCAGAACTGGCTTTCAATGAGAGCGAGGTATCAATGGCCAGGCCCACTTACCAGCTGGCTGAGCAGGAAAAGACCACTCAGCATTTGTAATTGACGGAGCAACTCAAATTCAGCAAAATCACACAGTGCAGTAAGAGCCTTAGGTCAGATGAAAACACCCAAAGATTTGAATGTCAAATCCATGCAGGCCAAGTGTCCTTGCTGCCAGGACTTCAGCCTTCAGGAGGGCTGACTGCTGCTGCTTTGAATTTTAAAGATATTGAGTTGTTTTATTTACATTTGAGTTAAAATACTTTAAAAGTCATACCAGTCCTGTAATGGTTTCAGCATTTATATGCACCTGTGTGTAAAACAAAAAAATCAGTGTGTGTGTGTGTGTGTGTGTGTGTGTGTGTGTGTGTGTATGCACAGTCAGTTAAGTTGCGGATAAGCCTTGGCTTTAACATTCAAAAAAACCTGTTGGCCCTTTTTTTTTCCTAAACACTGGCTTTTGACAGTTGGGAGAAATATCAGGGTGAGAAAAAGCATGGTGTGTTTGTGTGTGTGTTTAAAGAATGCTCATGAAATCACTAGAACCCGTTTAAATCCTTCTAAGTTGTTCTATATAAATACACTGCACAACTTTGCTGCCAACTCTTCACCTCATGTAATTCTACAACGTCCTTATCATCTTTAGTGTTAAACTGCCACTAGAGGACAGCTAAAAGCTACACAAGTCCACATTTGGGTTCTCTCTTCCTTCTGAAAATAAAACATGTAAGCCC
>NC_022009.1:120549028-120566317 GCF_000317375.1 Microtus ochrogaster
AGACCACCTGACAACAACACACGGT
Organism: Microtus ochrogaster; assembly: GCF_000317375.1. Classification (NCBI taxonomy): domain Eukaryota; kingdom Metazoa; phylum Chordata; class Mammalia; order Rodentia; family Cricetidae; genus Microtus; species Microtus ochrogaster. The sequence continues at coordinate 120,549,054 of NC_022009.1, forward strand.
ACAGCAGTCCACCCCACCAGCCATCCACAGAGAGACCACCTGCACAACACATGGTACCACAGTCCACCCCACCAGCCGTCCACAGAGAGACCACCTGCACAACACACGGTACAGCAGTCCACTGTTTCATCCCTCTTGAATTTTTATGCACAGAACAATTTAAAAATTAAGAATTACAAATTAACTCAGTTCTTCAAATCAAAATACACCGATGGAAAATGTTTTTACAGGTATAAATAACACGACATCCTAGCATCCAAAACAGGCAACCAAAAATCACTGTCAGTGACAGCCTGCTAGATCTAGTCCTTCAAGTTCACACCCAGAAAGCACACGTCTGAGAAAGTCAGTCTTACCTAGTTTGTGTAAACTCCCAGAGGCAGCAAGGCACGGGACAGGCGGCAGCGGGAGTTGTTCCGGCCAGCCAACCCTGGGTTTCTGTCAGCCCGCTCTTTCCCAACTTAAGTCAAGAGCACTTTCTAACAGCGTTGAGTGTCCTGGAAAAGGCGGCAGCTGGGTACAGAGCCTCCTCTATCAGCGTCCCTAACCTTGCCCTGTGTATGGGCCTCCACATTCTTGTGTGCGTCAGAACTGCTTGGCGGAATGCAAGTTCTGCGCGGAATGTAAACTTGCTCATGTCGGGGTATATGACCAGGAGATCACACATGGTGGTGAGACCGGCACGCCATGCTCACCAAGGGACCAAAAATGTCAGGCTACGAGACAGACCTTTTTTATCTCTTCAGTTCTGGAAATAATTGCTAAATTTCATTATTCTCCTTAAAAGTCTAACTAACTGTAAATAAAATGTAAATAATCAACTGATGCCTCTAAACCAAAATCAATTTATCTATTGATGACGGGGGGGGGGCAGTATATCCTATTGTCTATACAAAGAACGGTAGCAAGTAGTCAGCCCCTAAGCAACAGGTGAAGCCATTAATTTTATCCTCAAAGTCACAAGAAAACTCAGGAAAGTAGGTTGAAAAACTTGCCATAAAAATTCACTTTATCTTTTTAGTGTTTAGCTTCACTCAAAAATAACAGGTACTTAAAAATGAAACCATCCATCAAGTAACATATAAACCGTGTGTGTGTATGTGTGTGGTGAAACCAGACACACATTACAGCATCCTAGAAACCTCCCATGGCTAGCTTAGAAACACTCCACTCCAAGCACTCAATGGCAGAGGGAAGCCCAGCATTTAGCCCTTACTTACACATACAGAAATAAAAAGGAAGAGCTCTTGACTGTGCTCCCCCTACTGTCCCACCCTTTGGTCAGTCCCTCAGCTGTCTTATCGACTTAAGAAGTATTAAGAATTCGGTGTCTGCAATATAAACATTTCAATTTCTAAAAATCTAACCTGTACTGTCTTCAATGTCTTTGAAGCCCCAGTACGGCAAGAGTGCTGCCGCCGTCTATGGGAGACGTCCCGGCAGCAGCAAGCGCTCCCATGTTCCTGTTAGCTGCAGGCAGCGAGCCTCTGTGCTCCCGGCTTGTGGCTCTAGCTGAGCCAACATTCCTTCTGAGGCTCGCTTCCTGCTTCCATGACCCACCCACCTCTCGGGGCTGCATTCTGTATTACGCATGTTGTATGGGCACACTCTTTCCGCATACCAGCCTCATGACCTCAGCAGCTGCCTGACAGACACTCTTTATCAATTTCTATTAATTCATTATCTACTCCTGCAAATCAAGGACGAGTAAGGAAATCGACAGCCTCTTTTCTCCTGTGAGTCTTCAAGGTCAAATGCTAACACGCACCAGCAGCTGCAATTTCTGTTATTACCGTGGACGAAAGCAGTGCTAAGAACTGATTGCTCTCCACCAGAGAGAAGCTGAACTGTATGCACACCGGCCTGAGGGACTAGCGTGGTAAAGACCATTACCGATGGGCAGAGCTGGAGGAGGGGGCTGTTTGGCTCTTCCAGAGATAAAGATGTTCTTACCTCAGCTGTGCTAGGCTCTACAGAGCAGATTCCTGTCTTGCCCCAATCTAAACCAGCCCGGGACAGTGGTGTGAGAGCTACACTTTGGTAGTGTCTATGTCCTCGTGACCGATCTCTACAGACAGCTCAGCTAAACTGATCTGCTGCTTTCAGTCCACACAGTGGCACAGACAGGTCTCTGCTGATGCTGCGCTTCAGCACAGCCACCAGTCGACAGGTTCTTTAAAAGTTATGGTCCATAGCGGACGCTTCCCTCAGCATGGAGACACATGCTGTAACGAAAATGGCTTTTTACTGCTCAGCCATTTCACTGTGCAAGGCTGGGTACATCGAGTCGAATAGAAAAGGCAGCTCAGCTGCCGTACCTCTCTACATACTAATATTTATAAAACTGCCTGAAGAAACAAAGAGAAAAATACATTAAGAACTATATGATTCACTAATTAAAAGGGGTGACTCAGATTGGCCATAAAGCAATAAGAACCTAATATCATTTCAGGAAGGAGAACCAAACATCTCAGTCCTGAAACACATTTACACGAACGGTTTCAAATCACAGCCATCTAGCAAAGCTAGCTCATTTCAGGAGGTAAAATGTCTTTGTAAGCCAGGACCTAAGCAAAACTTGCTTGAAACAAGGAAAAGAATATTCACACATACATATAATTTACTACAAAGTGAGCGAGTGTTTAACTGAGCTGAGGGAAATGGGGGTTTCTCTCATGAATCACATGCTTGTGGCATGAGTAAACTGACTGTTCCTTCCAATTCTACCAAAAGGCAACACTGATGATACTGTTTAAATCTGTCTCAGAGTTTCCCGGATAGACTGAAATAATAAAATCCTGTGACTTACCATTTAAAAGTTAAGCATTATATTAATATGAGACATGTTTAAGTACATTTGAAGGGAAGCTTTCTAAGGGTTGAAATCAAAAGATACCCATGCTCCTAGTCTGGAGAGCCGATGTCTGGCACCAGTCCAGGCAATGCAATCGGATCCTAAATAGCATTCTTGACGCTGATAAGCGGATTTAAATCGATATGGGAAGATGGAGCTATAAAAATGATTCTGACAAAAAAACAAAATTGGTGTTTGTCACAAATGTACAATTGGGCACACAGACAAACACACAGAGGACTCCAGACCTGAGTAAATGGTTTTCAGGTTTATTTTTGATTTTCTTTTTTTAGTTAAGCATTTTATGTAAATGTTTTACAATGAATTCAGCGAGCTTTTTAAAACATGTTAAGATAATTCAATAAATTAAGAGATATTCCTTCGGGGCAGGCAAGATAGCTCAGAAAGGAGCCATGCAAGTTTGGTAACCTGAGTTCCATGTCCGGAACACACATAAAGGTAGAAGAAGAAATCCCATTCCACAAAGTCATCTTTCTGACAAAACATACACGCTTCATGGCACATATGACCTCGCATGCATACAGACATGAAAAGACTACATTCTTTCAATGAATTTTCCTAAAACTATTGCATTCCACAGGCGAAAACAGTAAGCCTCAAACCATTCAGAAAAATTAACTCAAAATGAATCTCAGACACTAGTGGAAAACTTGATAATATTAAATTCCTAGGGGAAAAAAGGCCTGAGAAAACTTACGACATCCAGGTTAAGAGGTCATAAACAGGACACCCAAAGTATAAAATAGAAATGAGATTTTTTGATTTAAAAAGATTTTAATAAAAACTAAAAGCCTCCTATTTAGGGCCAGCAATATGGCTGGAGCTAAAGATGTTTACCACCAAACCTACAAACCTGAGTTCAGTCACTGGGTCCTACATAGTGGAAGATGAGAACTGACTCCCACAGGCTGTTCTATAATGTTCTATAACTTCCTTGTACCTTTGCACATGCAAATTTCTCTCTCTCTCTCTCTCTCTCTCTCTCTCTCTCTCTCGCTCGCTCGCTCACACACACACACACACACACACACACACATAAATATTGTCTTTTTAATTTAAAGCCTTGGCTTTTAGCTAAGAAAAAATGTGGGCCAATATTCCAATGATTGAGAGAATATTTTTCTAAAATATATTTAACAAAAGAATTGTATCCAGAATACACAAAATGCTTACAAGTCAAAAATAAATATCCAATCTTTTTTTTTTTTTTATGAGCAGAAGCTCTGAGTTCATTTCACCAAAGGAGAAACAGGAGTGGCCAACAACATATGAAAAAGATCCTCAGCATGTGTCGCCACACCTCACTAGGGGATCACCTGCCTTACAAGTCCAGCACGAAACAAACCACAACAACAATGGCTGATAGAAAAATGTCTGACAGTACAGTAGTAGAGACAACAGGAAGCGACCGGACATCTCAATGGCCATCATGGACACAAACAACTACAGCCGCTGTGGGAAACAGTGCAGTTGTTCAAAACACAGTTCAATAAACATCACGAAACACAGCAGTTTCACCCCAAAGCAACCAAGAAGCAACAAAAACAGACTTGTCGACTGTCCACACGGACACATATTCATGAACATTCACAGAAGACGAAAGCAGAAGCAATCCAACTATTTGTAAATCAGTACTTTGTGGAAGATCTGTACTACCTCATTTATGAAATTTAATGTGCCCAGGGAATTTGGCCCTTGGGTTGGCACTGGCCTGCTGAGATAGGCAGGGATGGAATTCTGCACTGGGGTGCACTGGAAGGCAGGGTTTTAAAGCTGTCCAAGTCTGGCCTGTGGCCTTCAGACAGAACTGTATCGATCCCTCTTCCTCCACACATGACAGCTGTCTCTATGTTTACCTGACTTCCCTCTACCTACATTAAAGTGAACCAGCGCCAAGTTGTCTGTTCACACGCTCGGTTCGGTTATTTGTCAGCATGTGTGACTCGATATACCTGAAACAAACTGTGTTCATTCCACATACCTCACTTCCTCCATATTTGTTAGAGCTGCTGAAGGCACCATTGCTCTCCAGACAACCAAGTTAAACATGTCAGAACCATCTCTATGTCCTTCTTGTCTGTGACACTGAATGACTGTTTTTCAAAGCTATCACTTGGCATCCGGTAAGTTACTCTGTCTGCCACAAGGGCCCGTCTATCTCTGTCCTCAAAGAATGCCAGCTGGGGCCATCACCCTCTGCTGTGGGCATATCTCCTGTCAACTAACCCAACCTCCCAGAAACCCTCATTCCAATGACTTAATGGCCCTCAGGCATTCTTCAAAAGTTAAAACTCACACTTGCTGGTGGGAGTGGTTAGCAGATACCTCTCCTCTACAATGTCTCAAGACTATGGTTACTTCATACTGACACAGTATTCGGTGAGAAATCTGCTTTAGATACAAGGATGCTTTCACACACGTGTAACTTACGTGAGCTAAGGACCGGTATGAAACCTAAATAAAAGGCCTTTTTTACAATAACTCTTAAAGCTGAGACTCCAAAAATTATATAAGTTAAATTCACAATCAGGTGACAATAAAAAAACCTGTAACGAGATTTCTAAATTACAGGCAACTGTTTCCTTAGATGCACCTATACCGCTGTGACAGGAAAACACACGACTTTCTTATGTATCATTTCCCATTCAACCTGAGATACGCAGCTAATTTAAAGTAACAAAATGGAATAATCTTAATTTGTTATTTTTCTATTTGTAAACCAAATTAATTTCAGTAACTTTTATATTTATTAAGTTCATCTTTATGAGCCATAAATAATACAATAAAGCAAAGGAAAATGTTTTTACAGAATTTGATCACTGCTCCCATTTTTAAATGCAAATGTCTTTATCCCAGCACTCAAGAGGCAGAAGCATGGGCAGAAGGAACTCTGAATTCAAGGCCAGTCTAGTCTACATAGCAAGTTCCAGGCCATCCAGGGCTACCTAATGAAACCCTATCTCAAAACGTACAAATAAAGAATGCATAAACAAATAAATGTTATCTAAATGAAATTACACATTAAATAAACTCAGTAGTTTATCATTATAAAAACATAAATAAGGTAAAAAAAAAAAGTTAAAATGTATTCCAAAATATCTGACTTAAAAACTTAAGATAAAACCTGCAATGGCTATTTTTGGTTGTTAAGTTGACAATATCTAGAATTAGTTAAAACCAAAGTGGCTTGGTATACCTTTGAAGGATTTTACCTTAACCAAATCATTTGAAATGAGAAGACCTGGTGTAGGAGGTTCTTCTGTTCATGTGTTACTTTCATTGGTTAATGAATAAAGAAACTGCTTTGGGCCTGATAGGGCATAACTTAGTTAAGCGGAGAAGACAGAACTGAATGCTGGGATAAAGGGCAGAGTGAGAGACGCTATGGATCTTCTGCTTGAAATGGACACTGGTTACAATCTTGCCGGTAAACCACAGTCAGGTGGCAATACACAGATTAATAGAAATGGGTTAAACTAATATGTAAGAGTTAGCCAATAAGAGTTTGGAGCTAATGGCCAAGCATAGTTAAATTAATACAGTTTCTGTATGGTTATTTTGGGTGTAAGCTAGCCAGGCAGCCAGAATGAACAAGTGGGCCCTCTCCTTGCAACAAAGACCCACTTTTAATCCAGATCTTTTGTGATGGGAAGATCCAGCAAAATCTGGGCCACGCCTTCTGGTGGCAGCCTATATAAAAGGAAGCTCTCTCTTTGCTGCTCACCTTCACTCTTGCATTCCTTCACTGGCATTAAAATCTACACCTTCAAGATTGGAACATAGCCTGGCTGTGGCGCACGCCCTTAATCCCAGCACTCGGGAAGCAGAAGCAGGCAGATCTCTGTGAGTTCAAGGCCAGCCTGATCCTATAATAGCTAGTTCCACAGTAGATTCCAAAGCTTGTTTTGAAGGAAAAAAAAAAAAAGAAAGATTGTAGCATATATGGAAGATCAGCTGAGAAATCCGGTCTCATGGACTAATCAACTACTGTATTCTTGGGCTTTCCATTGGTAGACAACCATTGTTAGATTAGCTAAATTATAGCCTGTAAGCCACCCTAAAATATTCCATAGATAGATAGACAGACAAATAGAATGAATATCTATTTCTATCTTCTGTCTCTATCAGCTCTGCTCCTCTAAAGAACCCTTACTAATACAAAAATATAATTTAAAAAAGGATTTATGAACACTAAATAGCATTTCTGCTATTTTACATTTAACTGTAAAAAAAATAAATCCTATCGTCGTAACTGCATTAGTCGAATTAAGAAACAGCTAAGGCAATGGTGCTAATACAGTGAGCACACAGTTCTAACTGGTACCTGAGCACATGAGGAACCCACGATATTTAAATTTGTATATAGAAAGCACTTACACATCTAAGCCATTGCTTCTCTTTACTCATTCCAACTAGTGCTTTCAGACAATTCACAGCATATTAGAAAACTGAATGGGGCCTATATTACAGACACTTTAACAGTCGAGTGTGTTCTACACACACATCCTTCAATTCATAAAACAATGAGAGATATTGTTCCCAGAGCTACCACTAACTGGAAATTTCATTTTATGAAAGATATTCCAACTTCATGGAATTTTGCAAAATCCTTAAACTAATGCTATTTCCTATTAGACTATCTAGTGCAAAGTACCTGTTTCCTTAAAAACAAAATTAGTTTCTACATACATATTAGACATACCTTAAACTCCAACACAGTACCTGACCATCCCTCTATCATGCCTCTGAAAGCAGCCAACACAAAGCAGAGCTGGGAACCCCTCTGCAAGTCGTAGCAGACACAAGATTCAAACATTTAGCAGAGAAAATCAATACTGTGTTTCACTATATATCTCAGATCTTACGACCTTCATAAATACCATAATACTTCTCTGTAAGAGAAATACGGCTGTGACAACATGAATCCTCACACGTTTCCATCAAGGGTGGGCAGGAGCAATCCCCTGGCCTCAAGCATGTGATAACTGGCACAGCACCAACCGCCCACACACAAACCTGAGAGTCCTGTTCTTTAACGCCACTTTCTTGACACTACCAAAGCCAGGATTCAACTACCATAAAAGCCTGTATTTATATGTACAGCACATCCCTATGCTGTAGTTATAGCAACCCAATTCCCAGCCTGGTGATCCAGCAACTGAACTCTGTCCCTGGAGGAGAGCTTTGCTCTGTGCCTTGGGTATCACCTCAGAATACAATTCAAAGGAGAAAGAACAGTCCAAATAATGTGAAGTATTTCTGAACATTTCAGGACTTTTTTAAATACTAAAGCAAAAAAGTGTACTAATATCCAAAGGATTGTTGTAATATATGCATGTACTAGAGTCTCTATCTATGCATTCACTTGACATCTTGAATGCAGAAGTGAATCTGATTTCTAATTTTAGACACACCACAACTGGGATCAAGTTAACTCTTCTCAAACCACATTTACGTGTGCTTCACTGTTATCTTCACCTCATCTGGAACTCCCTCCCCAAAGTTCCTTGAAACCTTCGACATATACCTTCACCATGTGCCTGCCATGGGAACACCAGGAGTTGGTCAACTTTAGGCAGGACCCAGAGGACTCTGGGATGAGGCAAGACCTAGGAGAGTGTGCTAGGCTGACGAGAAGCATAGACATGGGCTGAGTGTTAAAACTAATCTATCTAGTAGAGAAGACAGTGAAGACAAGGTCCAAGACAGAGAAACCCTAAAACATATACAGGAGACACGGTCACCTACTCCTTAGCCATGTGTCACTGCAGAGTAACAGATCCTGGGGTCCTGGGTGGCCTGAAGGCCATGTGACTGTAGTCTACTTAAGGGATTTAGCTTGGGCACCACCATGGGAAAAGTAAATTTCTTGGGATTTTGTTGTTGTTGTTGTTGTTGTTGTTTTCCTTTCTTCTTGCTTCGAGATTTGAGTAAAGACATGAAACCAAAGCTCTGGCCTCTTTGAAACCCATAGGCTGACAGCAGCCAGGGAAGAAAACAGCCTGGTGCTTTCTTGTTCATGCTGTCACTACAGAACTACCTGGATCTCCATGCCCGGGTTCTGACCCAAGCGAAAACAGTCCCCATGCCCTATTTATGCAACAACACTGTAACCAACACAGGAAGCTACCTGATGCTTGGTAGGACACTCAGCGCACGACAAAGCCAAGCACTTCCCATGAGATCCCCGGGCTCTCTTCCACTTTGCTACCTCATTATTACTCCATGTGTCTAAAGGGGACTGAGCGGGAGCTAGAAGGTTCCGGCACCCCAACAGCTCAGCTCTCACCAGCTCTCTTCCTTCCCTCCCTCTCCCTCTTGCTCTTGCTGCTTGTTCTCCATGTAACTCTGGCATTAAACAAAACCATGGGTCATTGAAATGTGTCTCCCCCACCCCCGGAAGGCAATGTTACCATGATACTGCTTTAAATATTTTTAAAGTAATCTGGAGGGAGGGGACAGAACAGTTTATGACATAGTTCTGAATCCAGAGGACTCAGCAAGCTTTATTTTTAGGTGACTGCTAGATTTTCGGCCCCGCCCCTTTTCAGAACTTCCAAATGGTGAACCCCCAAGTGTAAAAACTCATGCCTACTCACTCACTTGAAGCCTGAAAAAGAAGGCGAACATTTTCTAAAGGGCACACTCGTGTGTGCAGGTGTTGCTGTTGTTGTTTCGGAAGGACAATGGATGCAGCACCGATTCTTAACAACTATCTGCTAAACCTCATGCTTCACCTACAAAGTCTAATGCTGTATAAAATGCAAGGCAAGCAGGTCTGTTTTCAAAACCTGCCACTGAGGGAGGAATAAGATAAGTTGACCCGGGGGCCAACTGACACAAAAACTCACGCTAACAACTGGTTTATATACGCACACGTGAGTTTGATTCTATTACAGACTCACTTATATGTACTCTTAGAGACAGAGCTCAAACTGACCATTTTTAAGTTAAAAAAGTTCCTCTGACACCGCCCCCCCCCCCGACTATTATCATTAACTGACTGCACTATCATTATCGTTAGCTTGAACTACAAGCTGGAATCACTTGCTCCAGCAAAAACGTGCGACAATGGACTGGGTGGCGTAATGTCTGAAATCAGCAGCTCTGCCCAGCCTAGACTCTGCCACCACAGAGGCAGTCGGTTCCAGAGAAGGATTTGTTCAACTGTCAGACCTGGGGAGATGGCTCCGTAGTAAAGTGTGTGCCGTATCAGCAGGAGGACCTGCACGGATTCTTCACTTAGGGCTGAGGTTGGGGAGACAAGAGGAACTGAAGCAAACTAGCCATAGCCAGCCAGCACAGACCCTGCCCCAAAATACAAGGTGGAAAGTGATGAGAAAGATAGCCAACAATCACCCTTTGGCTTCCACGTGTGTGTGCTCGTGCACACACACGTGGCTTTGCTGGAGTGGGGATTGCCTTGGAGGAAGTGTGTCACTGTGTGGATGAGCGTTGTGGTTTCCTATGCTCAGGCTACCACCCAGTGTCTCAGCTGACTTCCTGCTGCCTGCAATGTGTAGGACCCTCAGCTCCTCCTCCAGGACCACGTCTGCCTACACACTGTCCTGCTCCCCTCCATGATGACACTGGACTGTAAGCAAGCCACCCCAATTGAATGTCTTCCTTTGTGAGAGTTGCCGTGGTCATGAGTTTCTTCACAGCAAGAGAAACCCTAACTGAGACACTCTTGTTCCTCGCTTTCATTGCAATCATTCTGGCAACACCCAAGTTCTACGGTTAATGTCATTGATGGGCTTCTTTTCTTCCACCAAGCTACAGCTTCTACCCTGACCATAGCATAAGCAGGAAAGGAAAGAGACTATAGACCAATGGCTCTGTTTTGTAAAGAGGATATGACCCTAAAAGACGTGTAGGAGGAGTCGTCACACTGGCCATACTTGTGTGTTTCCTGCTCCTGATTTTTCCCTCCACGCACCAGCAGGAGGCCCCATAGAAGATCTATTACTCGGACAGGTACTTCAAAGAGCACGACAAGGACCAGCATGCCACGTTACCCTGAGGACGCTCCAAACAAGCACCAAAAACTCATGTGATGTCTGAAGAGGAGAGGGGACTGGGTGTGTAACGGTCTGGGGTGCGCTAATTACATGATTCGTGAGCCAGAGCCACATCCTTCTCTTTGGACGACCTCTTCCAAAAGAACAACGAAAATGAAGTACAGCTGGCATCACCTAAACGTACAAACCTTCCTCCATACCTGTGTGTGAGCTGTACTCTTCATGGCAGCAGAGCTCAGCTAAGTGCAACACGAACGAGTGGGTTATTTTAAGTTGTTAAAGATGCATTTTCTTGCAGTTTTCCTTCCTACAAGTGCCTGCTTTACTCTACCTGTTACTTTTGTATAAAGTCTGCATGCTGCATGTGTCGCTATCGTTGAAATTATTTTGACTCGACCTTTCCAATAATTTTACCCCAGGAGAAGATAAACATATTTGAAACAGGAAAAAAGATGTGTAAGTGGAAAGAACTGACTGAAAACCAGGCTCATAAAAAACTGGGCAATCAGCATCTCTCCCACACCGACCCTTTCCAGGGAGAGAACTACCCACGAAGCTACAGGAACCTTCATTACAGCACCAGCACACAGCCGCTTTCCTATTAAAACCACCTCAGGACTATTCCTAAGGCAACATCACCCAAGGAAACAAACAACTCGGGCAGAGCAAATGCCACCAGGTGCAACATGAAGGAACAGCCTATATATAGCTCCAGCCTGTCACTAGGTCTGAAAGACTGTTCCTTCGTCCCATTAAAATCCTGACTCACAAGCGTTTGACATGCAGCCAGACAGAGAGTAACTTATGCCATGCGTTGGAAGACTCCAGGTCCAATGTGCTCACAGAACAGGTCTGAACTGCAAGTCCCCGTTCTTGCAGAGCGAGAGCCTTTCCGAACACTGGGTTCCTTCCAGGAGTGGGAACAAGCTGTCACTTGACTGATGGTGGTTGGGAGGACGCCATCAGAGGCTCCCGGGGCTCCAGAGCGTCGTCTACAAGCTTCATTTGTGCAGCGGCAATCGCACCATGATGATTGCAATGGTGCGGCCTCTAGTTGGTGTCCTTCCAAAGCCCACTCATCGCAGTGGGACTCGGGGTGAAAATTTACAAGTTACCCTTTACAGTTACTGAACTACAGTTACTGTGGAAAGGTACAGAAACTGAAAGTTAGCAAGAGAAACCCTATATAAAGATGTGTGTGTGTGTGTGTGTGTGTGTGTGTGTGTGTGTGTGTGTATAGACATTCTTTAACCAATGCAAACAAGAGATAAAAGATGATGTATGTCAGAACTGCTCTTGCTTATGAGGCCCACCTGTGCACATATAACCCCGCATACTCACAAAGAGGTTTAGCATGGAAAACATCACAACATGAAAGAATAACCTTGGATGAGAGTTCAAGGAACAGACTCCTTTCGTTTGGAAATGTAGAGCTAGTTCCATTTTGTAATTTCTTTCTATAACAAAATCACATAATTTTTACAAATATCCCTAACTGGGGTTTTCCTGGACAAGTTTAGAAATGTCAGTCAGGCAGATACTCTGAGGAATGAAATGCCATGTCCTGTGCTGTCTGCCCTTCCTCTGGGAGAATTCCTAGAGTTGCTCCTGGAGCCCACACACAATCTAGGCTAACTCCTAGAAGGTGTAAAGCCCCACTACTGAAGCACCCCCGCCTGTACAATGCTACATGAAGGACAACAGCAAGATCCAACGACCTCACAGAGCCAAGTGTTTTAAATGGTTCCTAGCAAATCAGGTTCAGTATAAAACTCTGCCTATTTGGCTCTTTTAAAATCATTGTATTACCATGATATTATTGTTACAAGCAGTACTGTACTACCAATGCCAGCCCCATTATTATGTCTCTCACTATTAGAAGAACAGCAAACAAACAGGCTTCCCACCTCCACTGGATCACAGTCAGACCTTAGGAGGCAGAAGGAAAGGAGGCATGCACACCCCACTTTCTTTTATTAGCCCTTTGACCTCCGAGGCTCATCCCACCCCTTTCTGGCACCTCACCCAGGCCAGCCCTAATCTATAGCGTAAAACCATTTATCTCCATGATTTACTGGATCTGACTTCTCATGAGAGGAAAAAAAGTTCACGCCTGTAAAGTAAATGTTTCAAGACTCATGTAGTATTTATTTATGTGAATGTGTATGCCTATCTCTGTCAAAGTGTGGAGAGCAAATGAAGCCTTGAGTGAATATGTAACATGTCAGGCGTGGATGATGTACTGAATGAATGTTTATTATGGGCAAGAACCAATGCCTCAGACTTAGCGGAACTGTCAAAGGCTTCAATCCACATAAGGTGAAAACAAACAATTGACTGGTGTGTGCAAAAGCTAGTAACAGCAGTTTGCTCCTCGCAGATGACTGCAACCTGGCCCTCTTCCCCAACAGAGACTTGTTCCAGGCTGTACATAATATACACGCTACGATTTCCAGGTTGTCGTTGACGCCTGTGTGTCTGCGCTTTCTTCATTCCCTGGTCACCCCAGTCAGGCTTTGAGGACCAGGCCGTGCAGGACACAGTGATCACTCACGTGCACCTGAGTAGAGGAGCCTATGGATGCCAGAAGAGGGTCTGAATCACCCGGAGATAGAGTTACAGGTGACTGGGAACACTTGACATGGGTGCTGGAAATCAAACCTGGTCCTCTGAAAGAGCAGCATGTGTTTTCTCCAGCCTCTAAATTAAATTCTTAACATTATCCTCATCCTTTCTTTTTTTTTTAAAGATTTATTTATTTATTATGTATACAACATTCTGCCTCAATGTATGCTCGCACACCAGAGGAGGGCACCAGATCTCAGTACAGATGGCTGTGAGCCACCATGTGGTTGCTGGGAATTGAACTCAGGACCTCTGGAAGAGCAGCCGGTGCTCTTAACCTCTGAGCCATCTCTCCAGCCCTCCTCATCCTTTCAAAATGGAGAGAGGTTAGGTGAAAGATGAGGTTATATTTTAACCAATTTAAACATTTAATAACATAAAATACTTGGTTAAAACCAAATAAAAGGGTACTTGTGATAAATTCATAGGAAAAAAAAACAGAATGAAATCTCTTCTGAAACACAGTAACTAACCTTAACACAAGTGGGCATGTCTTAGGAGATGAGCCTTTCCGGCCATAATTAATTGGACCAGAGGTGCATACCTGCCCCGGCTGAGTCAATCATATTATATCCTAAAGTATCCAAGGAAAACAGTCAAACAGCGTAAGTCTTAGCAACACAAGGTCATAAATCAACAGTCAACACCCGCACGCCAAAGTCACAGGGAGAGGAAGCACAAAGCCAATCTACAGACAGATGCAAAACCAAGAGGCCATATGGTCCATAGAGGCAGCGGAGTCAAAGTCAGTTCCTGGCTTCATTTCCAGTCCCTTGTGATCTAGTGGACATTCTCAGCTGTTCTCAGATGTTTACATCACTGCTTCCCTAGGTTAGTTCTTCTTTACCAAAGTCATCTGAAACTAATCTCAATTGCTATGTCCCAAAACACAGCCAACATAGGCATTTAACAAATTTTCATGTCACCACCATGTTTTCACCCATCCCTTGCTAAGGAAGTTAGAGTGGTATTTGTGACATAAAACAAGCATTTAAAAAATACAGAAAACAAAAACGTTATGTGTAACAACTCCAAAGCACTGCTTTGCTTCGTATCAGCAGACTAACTCGGTAAAGTAATTCAATTCTGCAAAAAGAACTTCAAGATCATTGCATTGTATGTCTACAACATACCTGCTCCTCGGAAGAAACATGGATTCCTTAATGAACACGGAACCAGAAAGGAGTATATACCAGCAGGTACCAATATCATCAGGACTGGAAAAAGAAAAAGAAAACAGAAATCAGATGATAATTCACAGCAACAATATATGTATGTATGTATGTATGTATGTTTGTATGTATGTACAGTGCAGATGGCACAGCAATCCGTGCTACTGCACACAGTCACAAAAGGTGCCAGCATACAGCACAGTTGGAACACATTACCTTACGTATCAAAGGTGTTCTTAAACACTATTATCACCAAAACATAGCTAAAGACACCCACTGGATTATCTAAATATTTTTAATTTTCCTTAGATCTATCAGCACCTGACATTCCAGGTTTGGTTTTTCTGTCTAATTTTTTGAGTAAGAAATACCTTCCCTTGCTTCGGTGAAACAAAGAACACACACTTGCATGGAACTCGGTGCAAGCCCTTCTCTGTCTACCTTTTCCTCACACTTCTCCATCACACACAGTATTTTGAGTATCATCACGTATATGCGTGCATAACTAATTAGATGCCTATTTACTCCGTCACAGAAAAAAAAAAAAGTAGGCTAACCTTATGAACATTCTTTCCTTAGTGGAAAGACTCTTTCCGATGGGGAGACTTCACTGTCCCTGTGTCTCTGCCCGACACAAGCCACCCAACCTAGTGGTGGTCATTTCAATTTAACCATACGCAGTTGGGGTGGAGGTTATTAAATCATCCTGACCGTGTAGGTAGCATCTGTCAAGGTGGCAATATTAATCATGACATCTTCCGCAATAGACGGCAACTGTGTTATTATTATCTTCTAGTCTGTGCCAAGTAAAAAGATTACCATTTACTAGGCTCAAAACTAGTTACAACTTTTTCTGATAACAAAAGATAAAAGCACTGTATTAGAAAAGAGAAACAAGGAAGATTTGTAAATATATTTTAATCTGTTCTCACAATGATACTGTTATCACAAACAGGTTGATACAGAAAAATGATTTTATGTGATTTTATGTGTACACCACATGCAAGTCCAGTGCCTGCAGAAGCCTAATGAGGGTGTTGGATCTCCTGGCACTGGAGGCACAGACAGCTGTGGGTGCTGGAAACTGAACCTGTGACCTTTGGCAGAGTAGGCAGTGCTCTTAACCACTGAGTCATCTCACCAGCCCCCAGGGAAATCCAATCTTAAAAACATTAAGGTTTATTGTCAAGTACATAGCCTTGTGCAAGCTAACAGGACCAAATGGATCATGACAACTGCATACAAACAATAATTATTCCATCTTTTAAAAGCACAACACATGACACCAGGGTCTGTAGTGACACAGACACTGAAGTCGTGATGGGCTTCTCCTTGATCTCACATCTGTCAGCTCTAACAGCAAATTAATACAGACAAGTAACTGTGACGTTTATAAACACGGTCTTCCTGTCACCTGTCATAAAACACACATACCAACTGACAGGCAACTTGTGTTCAAAACGGAAGATATACCTTGACAGAGAGTATTCAAGCACCCTGAACAGCCACTGATTACCCTATAATTAGGCTTGACTCTTCCTATCAGGAACTCTGTGGGGCAGATTTAAGGGTATGAAAGTCAGGAATGGGTCTCCATGACCTCCATCACTATCACCGACTTGCATCTGTCTGACAGGTGCTGTCCCAGTTGTTTGGGTAAAGTATCCTTCAAAGGCCCATGTGTTGAAGGCTTTGTCCTGAGACCCTGGTGAGGCTGGGGTGATGAAACCTTTGATATTTGTGGTCTAGAAAGAGGATATTAGGTCGCTGGGGTTGTGTCCCTAAAGGGCTGTGGGACTTGGTCTTTGTTTCTTGCCACAATAGAGGAAGCAGCTTTCTCAGCCACCCTTCCTCACCAGGATACAGTACAGCTCACCATGGGTCCATAGGCAGTGACTGTGAGCAACTGTGAGACAAAACAAGCCTTCTTCTTGCTAATAATCTCTGACGGAACTCAAAGGCATCAAACCGCAGGGTCCATTGCAGATGAAATAAAGGTAATAAGGACGAGTTGTTCTCTTCCCAGGAGACTCCAGGGCTAATCTGCAGAAGTCATGCTTTCTGAGAAAGCACGGCAGGTCATTCCAATGTACTCACTGAGTATACTAACCACTTACTTCACTCCAGGACAGACATGACCTCTTACTGTTGCACTCCCTACGATGCCAGATTTTACTACAGTAAACTCATAATAACTAAGAATACAAAAATTCTATTTTAATGATGTGCTAGAAAGTGTGAGCTAAACACAAACCCTCTGCTTTGTTCGCTATCCATCCTCTACAGAATGTGCTCACTTTCCACTGTCAAAATTCCCTGTTACAAAACACCATGTTCAAAAATCTGTTTCTGTTCGATCCTCCCGACTTTTACAAACCACTACACCAGTCATTCTGAGTCTCCGATCTTACAGTCAATGCCTAGGGCAGCTATTACCAGAAGATCTGACTTTGACATGTGTCGAGTGGAAGTTTGTCTTTTAAAATGAACCCGGAGTTGTAAGAACAATGCAGTACTGCAGCAGGAGCAGGAAACAGTTCCGGGCTTACACAGTATCAAGGCACTCATGCC
>NC_022009.1:120566482-120581123 GCF_000317375.1 Microtus ochrogaster
GATGCACTCCAGGAGGCTGAGGCAGGAAAGTCTAGGCCAGTGAGGCTACACAGAGAGACATTGCCTCCACAGATAAACAGACAGAAATACAAAATAAAATTGAGATCTCTCCTGCACACATTGGCAATGAATCTAGTCAACAGAAGACTGACAGTACCAGCAGTAGTAGCAGTAGCAACAATGACGTCACTGTTTTTAGGACTAACCCAGTTGCTCTTAAATTTCATGAATTATCCACGATGCTAATTTTCCAGATTACCAATCCCACTCAGTTCCTTCATATCTGATCATTTATTTAACGGTTGATTGAAGTGACTTTTAAACAAATATACTAGAAGATAGCTATAAACAGGCCCTCACCAAAGATCTCAGTACTGAGCCCCCATAGCAAAGAAGCAAAAGAAACCTAGCCTGCTGTCAGTATTCTGCAGTCAGACAGGTATGTGCTAAACACCATCAGTGTCATTTTAATTTTTTGTTTTGTGTTTAAAATGATGAGCTGAGAGGCACATTCAAGGGCTGTGGAAGAGTCACAGACTGCCATGGAAGATAGTCCGACCGTTTCTGAATAACTGTGCATGTTACCAACAGTGATGGGCAGAAAAAAAAAGACAGGAAAACTAAGGACACCAAATAGCAAAGCTGTTGTCATTAGTCTCTCAAATGTCAGCCAAGAGCACATGTTGGGAAAACTCACAATTTACAGAGGGGTCTAAGAATAAGAACTATGCCGTTTCTCTATTTGATTCCAACACAACCAACCCATCCTGCAATGGACAAAATGAAAGCTGCCAAAGCCTGGAGGTTGACAAGACATTCTAAAAGCTTCCTGGATTTGTTTGTCATCAACAGGTAGGGAAATTATAATAAAGTCCGGCAAAACGAAATGTAAGCAGATCACAAAGCAATCATGTCACCTTCCAGAATAATCAGACAGAAATCCATTGCAGATGACCTGCCTTGCCTCATGCTCAGTCAAACTGCAGTGGTAAGCCCACAATTGGAATGGCATTACGTCATTCTCTACTGTGCTAATATAAGCCACAGTGTGTTGGCTGCTTCCCAGTCTGCTCCGTTACAACTCTGCCACTCTGCTGCAAAGCCTGCTGCTTGTCCCCCTCCCCCACCCCCGATTTCTGTTACCTTACTGAGTGGCTGGGACCCTGTGAACACCAAAGCACCTATCCCATCCAGTGTCATGCTGATACAAGTCTCTCTATGATACCCCGTTCTAGCTTTGTCTCTTCCTCCAGCTACATTAATAGGGCCTGTGCTGGCTTGTCTTATATCACACAAGTTAGATTCATCTGAAAGGTAGGAACCTCAATTGAGAAAATGTCTCCAGAAAATCCAGCTGTAAGTCATTTGCTAATTAGTGACTAATGGGGGTGGGACCAGTGCATTGTGGGTGATGCCCTCTCTGGGCTGGTGGTCCTGGGTTCTACAATAAAGCAGACTGAGCAAGCCATGGGGAGCGAATCAGCAAGCAGCACCCCTGCATGACCTCTGCATCAGCTCCTGCCTTTAGTTTCCTTCCCCGTTTTAGTTCCTGTCCTGACTTCCTTCAGTGATGAATAGCAATGCTAAAGTATAAGCCAAACAAACCCTCTCCTCCCCAGCTAGCTTTTTGGTCATGGTGTTTCAGCATAGCAATAGAAAGTCTGACTAACACATGGCCCCTCCCACTGAGCAGAACTGTGTGCCTCACCTAGCAACATCTAATATCTAGTCAGTATCAAAGTTCAGGGAATCAAGACCATGACATGTTTGTATTATCGTCACAGCTTTTTTGATGAAACGGGGTTCAATATCCTGATCAGACCACATGCAGGAAGCTCAGATTGGTGATCCCCCTCCTGTTGGCCACACGATCCTAATGAAGTTAAATAATAAGGTTCTAGGTCAGAGGTTCTCAACCTGGAGTCCGATGACCCTTTCACAGGGGTTACCTAAGACTATGGGAAACACGGATATTTACATTATGATCCATAACAGTAGCAAATTTACAGTTACAAATAGCAATGAAAATAATTCTATGGCTGGGGCCACCACCACGTGAGGAACTGTAGTCAAGGGTCCCAGCCTGAGGAAGGCTGAGAACCACTGCTCTGGTCCTCAATCTTGAAAGCAGGCATCACTAGCTTCTCCACAACATTACTTCAGTCTTAAACAACAGCTCCTTTGCCAGCAGAGACTGAAAAAGAGCACTAATCCTTTTCAGTACCTCTGTCCTGCCAGCTGACACTCACCAAACACAAAATATTCTTTTTTCTACCCATACCTCAGGGTCTTTGAAAAAAACCTGATGTCCCTGCTTTTGGCAGCAGCTTTTCTCTGTTAGACTTAGTTTTCAGACATTCAAGTTTCTCTGAGTGGCTGAGCACCTCTGGTAGTGATTCATCTTCCTGGCTTCCCTGAGTTCATGTGGCACAGCCACCAAGGTAGTGATTACTCAGGGTTTTCCCCACTAGCGTCTCTAGCTCATCAGTACAGCCAATGCACACACTATGATGCCCGCTTGCTGGTTAAACTGGTTGGTTTGTTTTTAAACAGGTCTCATTTTTTTAAAGTATTTTTGAAGTGTATGGAGGTCAGAAGGCATCTTACAGTAGCAGATTCTCTCCTTCTGCTGCGTGGCACCCGGAGAATCACTCAGGTTCTATCAGCCTAGGCAGCAAGCGCTGTCACTAACTACACCAACAATACCAACTCCTCATCAAAGGTGACAGTTTAGATCTTACAGTGAAGCTCAAAGAAGTTCCTGGCACTATCCTCCAGGTCCACATGGTGGCAGTGTCTCCACATGAGAGAGTACCTTACACATTGCTAGAGCAGGAAGCCATCCCACCCAAGTGTTCATGCTGAGGGGACAGTATCTTGGCAGAATAATGCTAATTTAAAAAAAAAAACTGATCAAGTTGGGGAGGGATCATTATCAGGCCAGAAGATAACTTCTGAAAAGTCTACTGACCAGCTAATACAAAGTGACAGTCTAAGGAGAGGCAGATCGATCGGCAACAACACACAGGCTGAGAAGAAGGAGTGGCCTGTGAGAACAGGGCAGTGTGGTTCACACGGCCTTCAGCTCAACACTGCCAGCCAGAGAAAGGGACAGGCTGGAATCACAGCAGCCAAACAGAATCCAGAGTTCTCCGAGGTAAGATTCACACTGTCTGGCATCAGCGAGAGCGATCCAAGAAGCACCTCTCTGTACTTCAGTGGGCATGTGAACAGCTGGACCAGAGCAGCAGAAAGTGAAGCCTGAGAGTGTGCCACATCTGGGGGTCAGAGCAGGTAGGAACATGTACCATGTTCACCCGTCACATGGTACAACTGTGACCGCCTATCAATGTGGGGGATACCAGAAAGCAAGCATGCACTGTGCTCCCCTGAATATACGACCACAAGGTGCTGGCAGGGGGAAGCCAACAGAAATCTAAAGGGCCCCACAGCAAGTGAAGACAACAGCCACCAAAACCAGAAAAGCACCTGTTTCCTTGACTGTCTGCTCCATAGGTGACATCAGCCAAACAGAAAGCTCCACTGCCCAGGGCCACACCCACACATTGAGGGATCCCCACAGGCAGGTCCCCTTAATTGAAGCCCTAAAGAAAACAGGAAGTTGGCATTTTGCTCATTTTGTGATTCTGGTCTTCTGACCGGCTTAGACTTGTACACTCAAATACATGACTGTAAAGGGGGCGGGGGTGGGGGGAGGAACTGCAGTGAAAAGAACTTCGTTTACGTATGAAAAATCATCCTGAGACTGCTCCAGCCAGAGGTTTCCAAGACCAAGAGCCCTGGCAGCTTTTCCAACCGCTCAGGCTACTGCTGGAGCTGGGCAGGGCTTCCTGTGAACACACTGTTCCAACACTTTAAAAAGTTCTGGCCCTGGCTGCCTGCCAGCATGCAGATGGCTTTCCAGACACACAGTAATTTCAGTCTTTCTCACCGTAGGACGTCTATTACTGTTTATTACCAAGTTTGATAACTGTGTTTCTTTTGCTCCTTTGATAAGATGTTGAGCTATAAACCCAAAGATAAAATTTCTATCAATTACTTTTATGTAGTTAATGAGACAGGCTAGAGCTCATTAGAGAAATCTCCTGCCACACAGCGGAGCAACTGAGCAAGCCGAACATCACTTCATTACAGCCATTTATGTATTTCAGAAGGAACTCTAATAAACCTAAATAAAAAAAAAGCCTTCAGCATTTTTACTTTCCACCTTCAGAAAAGCAATGTTTAATCATAAAATAATACAGCTCATTATACAAAAACAGATGTAAATGTCAATGCCCATGATATGTAAACAAATAACATTTAAAAGGCAGAAGGCAATTCCTGTTTCCCCAAAGTCCTAACCTGCAAGGAAACTACTTCACTTTTAAAAGCTGGTGTAGAAGTTGGGAGTGGCACACCTGTGTTTCCAGCACTCAAGAGGTTGAGGCAGGGGGATCACTGCAGTTTTGAGATCAACCTGGAGTTCTAGTACAACTCAAGCTGCAGAATGACACCTTGTCTCCAAAGTAAATAAATAAATCAATCTGACCAACTGAAGGAGCAGAAGCACCGTTTGACAGGTTAGAAAACGACAAAGTCAGTGACATCCAAGAGAACTGGAAAACTGAGAGCAGCACTAAGATTTTCAGCCTTATGCTGAAAATGCAGGGGACAAAGGGAACATCAAGTAACAATTCGCTTAAGCAGCAGCGTGAACACACACAATAAGGAACTGGCAAAGCCAAACATTCCATGGGCTCTTGATGCTGCCGTTCTTAAGTTAACAGAACTCACCTGAAAATGAAATGGAGCATTGCACTAGGAGTTATGGAGTTATTCAATGAATGTTCTTTTCAAGGAAGATGATATGAACTGCATATGCATTACAATAAATCAAATCAATGACTCAGTTACAGTCAGCACAGACGGATACATCCAAGGGCTCGAGGAACAATCAAATTTAGACAAGCAGTCAAACCTGAATGACTTGGAAGCTGCTAAGAGTCATGATTTACACACTATAATTGTAAGAGAGGAACTTGGCTCTCTGAAAGGTTAAGGAGAACCTACATACACCCGGAGAGCTCTAACTCAAAGCCCAATCTGTCTCTGTACACGAGCTTGGAGCATTCCCGGTCCACACAACCAGAATGCACTCAGAGTAAAGCTCATCAATCGAAGAACATTAAAGAATGGTTGGTACTAACCAGGCAGTTTCATAGAAAACTAGAAACAAAAATACCTTCAATAAACATGCTGGCTTGCAGAAGAACAGCCTCATCTACTCGAAGGCTAAACAATTACTTTTTTTTTTTCAAATAAAACCTCAGTTTTGTCGTTTTGTTTGTATACACATAAACACACGTTAAAATACTTAAAACGTAGGGAGAGATTATTTCAAATAGCAGTTACGTATCTCTGGGTAAGAAATGAAAGGAAAACAAAGCCTTTTTGCAAGAGATGTAAAGAAACACAAAATAAATGGTAGACAAAGAACTTTGTAATTTACAAAGACTATAAGGTAAGATAAAAGGTCAGCCAGTCCAGAAAAGAAAAACTATATTATGCAATTATTGAAGAGGTCAAAGGAGAAATCTGTCCAAGACGGGAGACCCTGAGGCCACGTACAATCTGTAAGAAGAGCAGGGGAGGGAGGTGTCAGAGACGGACCTCTCTTCCTGCTGGGGGCAGGAGAGAGACAGCGGCAGTAGAGACAAAGATAGCAGGTGCTGGAGAAAAGAAGAAAGTGATGCCCCAGGACACCAAGAGCAGCAGCTTGAGAAGGGTGGCAATGGGAGGTGTCTGCCCTACAACCAGAAAGTCAAGTCAAGCCACCAGGGAAACTGCTAAAAAGCAGAGAACACCCAGCTAGTCTCGCTAAAATGTGCATTTACAGATGTAAATTAAAAGCTTTGGCAAAACTGAATAGTCTCAAAGCAGCTGTTTCACAGAGGAACAAATTCCTTCCTGAAATAAAGAGATAAACCCTTCAAGTGCTATGGGAACTCTTCCGGAAACCAAAGCATCCAACCAGATCTGCATGTGGGAAAGGCTCACAGAGCAGCTGGGTATTTTAAGGGTATAGTTAAACATGTGTGTGTACACTGACTTCCTGATGCATGTTTTTAACACTTTGTCCAGTAAATGCAAATGACGAGGCTCGGCAGCCAGTCAGGAAAAGCCAGGGCACACTGACTAAGAACTCGGTCATAGCGTTGTACTGGGAAACACCCCAGTCAGAGAATTTCTCAGCTAATTCTTGGTTGATGACCCTCCACTTATGTGATGATGGTATGTTGATGTTCACTGCTCTCTATTTTGTTTGCCAGAGAGGGCGCTACTCTGGAATCAGCCTAGCTGCCTCCTAGTTCCTCCTCCCCTACCTCAGCCCCTGAGCACTAGGGTTTAGGCATCAGAAGGGTGCACACATTCTCAGGAGGGATTCAAGAGCCCTCAGGAAGGTACCCATGCTCTCAGCAGAGGTGCCTGCGCCCTGAGTAGCCATGCTGGACTACGTACATCTATTGTCCTCTGAAGAAATGGCATTGCTGTTTCCGTTCTGTAGATGAGGAAGGTGTAGTATAGTGTTAGATCAAAAGAATGCCATAGTTACCTGGTGAAATTACTAAAGCTATAGCACACAGACATAGTAAGGGAAATGGCTAGTCATCCATTGCTCATAAAAGCAAAGTCAGGCCAGGCAGTGGTGGTGCACGCCTTTAATCCCAGAACTCAGGAGGGAGAGGTCAGCTCTGTGAGGCTGAGGCCAGCCTGGTCTACAGAGCTAGTTCCAGGACAGGAACCGAAGCTTCACAGAGAAACCCTGTCTCGAACAACCAAGAGTCTGAAAGTCATCTGTATTCTATTACACTAGTCTTCAGATCAAGCTCCGGAAGAACAGGACCAGTGACTTCGCTCCAAGGTCCTCAGAGCGGCTCCCCAAAAGAGGGTATCATTAAGGTATCATGGATGTACCTAAACTACAAACACAGCTGTTCTTTAGGTTTCAAAATACACAAACAGTCAAGAGCAGACACGTGCCTGTTGCAGGGCCACAGAAGAAAATACATCAGCAAAATACCAACAGCCTAAGTATGTGGATCTGCAGTTAGACTTTATGAATTTTTTTTTTGTGAAATCAGGATTTACAGATCCAGACTTTTCACTGCTCACTGCCACTGGCTCTTAGTTCTAAACAGACATATGTGAGCAACTGGAAAAACCATGTCAAACACACTCCATTCAAGACAGCTAGGATATGTATTGGGCATTGTCAACAGGTGTTAAAAACTAATACCCAGGACGTGTAAAGGCACTGAAACACCTCTAATAAAAAGGGTAATAACTAATCTCTGTGAACTACGGTTGTGCAGGCAGGAGTGCTGGTGGGTTCCAGTGGCTACCATCAGACCCTTGGGAGGAGGGCGACAGGTGCTGACTCACCATCATATGCAATATTAATTTTAGGATAAAGGGGGCAAAAAATATTGGCGACTGAGGCAAGAGGGGAAGCTGCAAAACCCCAAGATCTGTGCTCAAGTCCTGATCCTACTCCAAGCAGCAGGTGCTAGATGAACGCCTGAGCTCCCTGAAGCTCCATTCCTGAATGGAGAACCAGTGTGATGGGAACAGCTGACCCAAGAGATGTCTCCAGACAGTAAAGAATTCAATGCCCGTCAAGCTCTTACTGGGGCATGCACGAACTGCCTGTCCAATCACGTGTCTGAGGGGAAGGACAAACTGACAGAAAGCTAGTGCCGCCCTTCATGGAACCACTTCAGTAGCGTTCACAGGGGTTTCCACCTGGGCATCTGCACACCTACCCCATGGGTTCAAAAAGGAGGCAAGGGCTGCAGTTCCTCCCGCCTCAGTTTCTCCAGAACTCCACTAAAAGCATCTTCTTTCTGGGGTCAGTTCTCGCTGTCGATCATTCTTTGGCTAACTACTACACTTACTTTGCCATGGGAACATCTACAACGCTGGAAGAACAGCAATCAGCTTCACGTGCAACAGCCTAAGAATTCCGCCGACTCCCACCCGCCAGCTTCTCCAAACCCTAACCCTGCTGACATGTCAAGGCTCTTCCTCCTTCACAGTCCTGCGGCTGGCTCCTCAGCTATTTCCCTTCACATCTATTCACCCTGACAGAACCTGCTTGCTCCCGTGCATCCATGTGTATTGCCCTTGTGGGTACAGGAAGGGCTGGGGGCATTTGGTCAAACTTGCTTTCTTGCCTGAAAACCAGCCACCATGCTATATATATTATATGAGACCTACAGGGGCTGAAGAGAGAGCTCAGGTGCTGGGGCCACCGATTTCATGCGGAAACCTCAGGCTTCACTTTCGTGGCTCACAACTGCCACAGCATCCAAGTGTCGAGTGAGGCCTTCCAGCAGCACCCCTAAACCCTGTCTGTTCCACCTGCATCTCTGACATGCTGTTTATAATGCCCCTCTAAGGTTTCTGTAGATTATGGAACACAACCTGAGACCGAGCTCGTTCAAAGGGCTCCAACATCTCTCAGGATCCCTCTCTCTTCCTCAACCATCTTTACGCTCCCAAGTATCCCAATTGCGCCATTTTTCCTGTTATTTCATTTCTTCATCCCTCTATAAATGACAAACTCCTTCAGAGAGCAGCTGTCTTTCTTCTCTTTCAGTAAGTACTACCTACCCATAATATGCCTGAAAAACAGGATGGAGTCAGCACGGCGATCATCGTAGTAAACATTATCTACTGGTGTATACTGCAAAGCGGCTCACATACTCAGAGTCCCAGCATTGGTTTCCTCTGGATTTATCGCATTCTTTAACAGTCAGTTGTTAGTGTTTAAGAGACACATCTTTAAAGCGGTATTAGTACAATTTTAAGATTAAACTTTACCTAAGACCTAGAAGCTCATTTTGCTGTTCCTAGACTGAGCTTCGTGCCTGGGCTACTGGCAGCTCACCTTCAGTGGCTGTGGGAAGGTCTGTTTGTTGTTTGTTAAGCCCAGACGATTGTGAGCTACTTCGTATTTCACAACAAGAACGGAGAAAACCTGACAACCCAAAGTCACATCTCTACCATAGGAAAATACCATAGGTAAAAATACAGACGTGAATTGGCCATTTTAAAATTGCAAACAGTTCAAACATCTCAAACTTCTAAACCATGGGAAGTAAGTTAACCTCCCCAAGCCCCATCCTCCCAAAAGGCCAGGTTAACTGAGCCAGCTGCTCCTAGCGCTCCGTGATAGCTGAAGGAGCTGGCCACTGCATCATACAACATACAACCAGAAAGGAATACCTACTAGTATAAAACCTCGTTTGCTTCATGTCTTTCGTATCTCACGGTTTCACACATTAATCTGTAAAAGAGAATGACAGTAAGTTCAACATTCGCCATTAGAAGAACACAGCTTAAGACACTTGAATGAGTCATGGGGTGAAATGTCAAGTTCATGACTTTATATGCTCACGGGCTTATCTAAGTTATTTATCTTCAACTGTTTGTTGATGGCGTTAGAGTTACAACTAGATAAAACGAATTAAAATCTGCCCCACCTGTGTGCTAGAACACAGAGCATCTAAGAGAAGCCAAGCTTTACCACATGGACTTTATGGAGAGGTTGCTCCACACTTTCTAAGTGGCAAAGTGTGTTCCCCGGGGTAAACACACTCAAGGAGGAGCAGGAACCCAAAAGTCAGAAAGGAAACCCTATGAATTTAAGAGGCGGTAACACCGTGCAGAGCTCAGCACTAACAGTCACTGAGCAGGACAGAATCTCAAGCCAATGTAGGTTTTTTCTGACTCAGTATTTTATGAGGAATGAGCAAATGGAGACTTGAGAACTGAAGGGTTTGTTATTTCAGCTGATACAGCCCTAATGGGAAAAAATATGAAAATATGAATAATGTTTAAATATTCAAAATTATCTCAAAAGCAGCATCATCGAGAAACATCTCATTATATGAATACCAATCAATTTTTCCAAAATACACAGGGATGTATTTTGTGACGGTTTCTTCTCATGAAAAGCTGCTGCAGCATGACACCCTAACAGCACCCTCATTGTGGACAAGTGCTCTTCCCCGACCAGGGAACACTGAGCTTCTGTTTGCTGACCCAATAAAAACTCCTGGGTGCTCAGTCACCTTGTTCTTCCTTCCACCCCCCATGTAGGGATTCAGCTTGACAAGTTTACAGCCATCTTGAATAGAAATGGCCATGACTGCCTCTAAGTAACCCTGGCTACTCTGCTTCGCCGGATGCAGTATCTCAACGTACTTCAAACATTCAAAAAACCACTTGGGTGGGATGTGGAATTGCTCAACACTGACCCAGATGCCATTAGAGTCAGCTAAGTGACAGAGAGCTGGGTGTTAGCTTAAGGAAAATCAAGTCCAATCTAACTGGAATGAAGTCACTTTTGTCCCGAATGCTCTGTGAGTCCCCTACTTCTGACCTAATTCTCCCAGGCCCACAAGGCTTGCTGCCACCAGGACTACAGTTCTATCATGGACGTTATTCTTCCTTGGAACTAGATCTCCTAAAGCCACTTAATTCAGAAGCAGAATCAATGCTTTTAATAGACTGGGTTATGATTTTTTTCTTCTTTTTATCTTCTCTGTACATGTTCAACTTTTAACATCTGTACTACAAAGACTATCTGCTTCACCAAAGGATCGTCACAGATTTCCTTGAAACAGGTTTTTCCACATTGTTCTCACAATGCGATTGGATTCCCCCCACGAAGTAGTGGGAAAAAAAAATTAATGTTTACAGCACTGCCCATAAATAAAGCTGTTTTATGCAATAGGATAGAGCTCTTCCAAATTTCATTTGCAAGCTTCTAACAAACACCAAATGGGCAAGAAAGAAACAACTTGGTCATCGCCATGGCTGCATTTCACAGATGCGGAAGCAGAGGCTAAAGAGAAGAGATTAAGCAAAAGCGCAATGATCTCCCTGAGAACCAGTGTAACGACTATGATCTGTTTGTTTCCAAAATAATAATCGGTAATCTATAATGCTGAGGAAGAGAACGTATTTCAACTGTATGTTTGTTCCCAACACTAAACGTGGCTGGGTATATATCTCCGGGGTAGAGTTTGCCTATTACACACAGGCCCAGAGTTTGAGTCCGAGCACAGCAAGAGGATGAACAGTACTAAATATCTTCAAGTGGTGATTCTGTTCTCGAGAGTTTCTGAGCTCACAGCTCTCACTGCCACTTCCTCTCGACAAATATTCTACTCTGGTCTATATGGATTGAACGTCAGAAAAACTGAAGTCGTACTGGGGAAAAAATCTGAAGACTTGCAGGGCCAGGGTGCAAAGTGTTGGCTCTGACAGCAACACAGAGACACTTGCTGAAAGGTCAGGTCACTTTCCGTATCACAGGGATCAGCGCAAGTGCTGCTACACAAATAAAATCAAATCTCCCTTGGAGCCTTTTATCGTGTACGCTTGAAAAGTTGGGTTAAGTACAAGTGTCAGTTGGCTCTTCCTTGATAATCACGAGAAAAAACAACAAAACCCTTAACAAAATGTAAAGAAAATAACCTACCTAGATGAAATGTGTGTTTTCCCAGAAATGGGAGTATTATAAAAGCAGTTTACTCCAGTCAGCCAGTGGTTTACACGAGCCTCACTTCTGCTGTGTAATTCAGCTATGATCCTGCTCTAAAGATAAACTCAGTCTAGGCTGTGAATGAGACAGCTCAGCACTTGCAGAAACAGCTGGACATGTGAAGGGCTCGTCCCTGCAATGCTGCCAACAGACAGTCTACACGAAGCTTAGAACACTTCCTAAGGATGGACTCAGCTATACTCTTGAATTAATCAGGCATTTCCACCTAAACATCACCCCGGAAATAGCAAAAAGTAGGTAATTCTAAAGCTGGCTGTTGGGTCTGTGGACAGGTTTGTGGTCTGTTTTGCATTATTCATACTTCTGAATTTTTTCCTTAAGAAGACTGGCATCACAAAATGTCAAATAAAAGTCATACAATTTAAAAACTGCTATGGCTCGTTACAATTTCAGTCATCTCCAAAATCCCCAGCTCTGCCCTTCCTAATAAAAACTGTCTGGGTTTTTACACACTTAGTCTGCAACTGAGTTTAATTTAAATGATTTTCATTAAAAAATTAATTTCAGAAACACTCAACCCTCTTGATACTTCTTTTCAATTAACAGACAAATATGAAACTGACATGCTCACAAATTAATTAGTGCTTAAAGGGTATTCCTTTCATAATTAAAAATGGTTGGCATCACAACTAGACAGAATAGAATGAAGTAAGACCTCACTATATGTTGGCATCAATCTTCTTTATCCTTTATTTCCTACTGCAGTGAAGACCAAGTCACTTCTGTTTTATGAAATTTGCGTAGCTACAAATGAAGCTAGCACACTGCACAACAGAAGCAGGAAGATATTTGTAAGAGCACACTGCGCTGGAACCAGTGTAATAAACACTGTACCAGCCACAGGGGGGGCAGCGTATCCCTACAGAGACCTAGACATGCCAGAGCAATGTGCCTAGTCACCAGCTGAATATTTTAAAATACATCTGAGTGATGAGCTGTCCACAGGCATAGACGTGTATCTAAAAGAAGAGGAATTGCAAACAACACCCCCTTAAGTGTTTGTACCAACTGAAGCTTATTACTGCTGGGAAGTGGAGGCAGACGCTGGGTGGAAGTACAATATATTACTATACAGAAATATTAA
This sequence comes from Microtus ochrogaster, assembly GCF_000317375.1. Classification (NCBI taxonomy): domain Eukaryota; kingdom Metazoa; phylum Chordata; class Mammalia; order Rodentia; family Cricetidae; genus Microtus; species Microtus ochrogaster. The sequence continues at coordinate 120,579,205 of NC_022009.1, forward strand.
AATGTATACGGATACAACTGAATTCAACCTTGCAGAACATATCACAGCAAGTGCAAGGGTTACACCAAGCAGAATATCCATGTGTTAAACATTCTTTAGGCTCAACTCTTATTAACAGAAGGACACAGAAATGCACTTTATCACTGTGAAATTATTAAAATCGATACACACCTTAGCTGGTGCTCCCTCAGGTTTGATAAGGCTTCCATCCCGTGTAAATAGGAATACACTATTTCCAGGTCCTGTTCCAAAGAAAAAAATAGAATTGTTAGGCTTGAGAGGGAAGAAAGTTTTTCTAAAATAACATGTTATAAATTAAACTGTACTTTTTAAAAATATGTTTCTTCTTGGATATTAAAAATTAACATTTTCAAAGGAAATCTAGCATGTGCAAAGGCTTTTCTTTATGACTGCCTTCAGAACACGCACAAAAGCTTTCGAATAATAAAATAAAATTACTTAAACTCATCACCTCATAAAAGCAAACTCTTCACCAGCAGTTCTTTGCTACATATTTTCTGCTACTTACATCAAAATAGCAAACAAAGTATTTTCTCTCAAGTGATGGATAATTACCAGTAGGATGATTATTCAAATTATTTTCTCAATATTAATGCATGTTATTTTATAATCACTTAATAATCAAGTATAAATTTAACTTTCCATACTTAAAAAAGTGTCTTATGTTTAGTTTTAAAGTTCTTTCTTTTTCTCTAGGTCACAATAAAAAAGACTCAAAGTCATTCATAAAAGTTCAAAATAGGCCAGGCGGTGGTAGCACATGCCATTAATTCCAGTACTCAGGAGGCAGAGGCAGGTGGGTCTCTGTAAGTTCAAGGCCAGCCTGGTCTACAAAGCTAGTTCCAAGACAGGCTCCAAAACAATACAGAGAAACCTGCCTTGGAAAAAAAAAAGTTGAAGATAGGTAAAGATGCACAGTTTGTTTCTAGCCAAATATGCAGAGCCAGAAAGGGACCAGCATTACAGGGCTCCAGTGAACACAGAAGATACAGAGAGGATGGGAAGAAGGATGAATGAGAATTTCTCCTCTAAATCTGTCCAAACGTAGTGTAAAGGGATTGCAAGGCGTTTGTAAATTAACAAGGGACAACCCCTCAGTCCCGCTCAGGTGAACAAAACACAGACCGACAGGTATGTAGTGCAAACACCATCACTCATTTTCCCACTGAGTCACCTAGGAAACTCTGACAATGTGCCTGATGACCTGTACTGCTTTGTCAAGAAAAGCACACAAAACTATCCACCTGCATGATCAAGCAGGAAGTTACCTTGCGTGCCCAAAAAACGTGTAAGAAAGAAACAAGACTTTTAGATCACGTCTAGGAAAGACAAGCCTGGAAGACACGTAACAGAAGCAAGAACCGGGATCTCAGACAGAATCAAACGGCCACTGTAGAGCACTGGCAGAGCACAGGCCTGTGCAGCAAAAGCACTCCCTCACCCAACCGCTGTAAAACCATATAAAAAGTCAGGTCAGGGACCAAACGCCACTGTGTTAATCAGTTTCATGACCACAGCTGTTCCGGGGTCATATGTGCTATGTATGTTCACGTAATATACATGGACTTTAAAAGTTTGAGTGCCCGTGTGTGAGACATATGTATAGAGTATCTATGAATAATTACCACCAGCATTTATCTGAGGCAATATGCATAACTTATAAATAGAATACCACGGGATATAGTCCCGTGACGTAAGAGAATGTGCTGACAGTCGTCACTGAGGCTGCGACACAAAACAGAGGCCACAGGAAGGAAGTGATGGGCCGAAGGCTTTATACTACTCACGACTGGCATTAGTTCTTAAAGCAGGATTTCCTTCTAAACGTACAGAACTGCACAAATTAAATACCACATATAAGCCGGGCGGTGGTGGCGCACGCCTTTAATCCCAGCACT
>NC_022009.1:120581223-120594881 GCF_000317375.1 Microtus ochrogaster
TCCAAAACCACAGAGAAACCCTGTCTCGAAAAACTAAAATAAATAAATAAATAAATAAATAAATAAATAAATAAATAAATACCACATATAATCATGATGTTTGAGGGGGGTAGTTCTAAATGAACACCACTCAAGCAATACATGACCATAAAATTCTGTATAACTGCTTCATGTACTTCCAGGTTTTTTTGTTTTTAGATGTCTGTGTTGTATTTTATGTGCATGGGTGTTCTGCCTGCATGTATTTATGTAGACTACAATCAGGCAGTGTCCAGAGTTGCCGGAGGTGGGGGGTGATAAGTTATGAATGGTTTGGGACACCTTGTGGGTGTTCAGAATGGAACCCAGGTCCTGTGCAAGGACAACCAGTGCTGTTACCTGCCCAGCCATCTCACCAGCCGTCTGTGTATTTTACGGACCACAAACCTTTAATCAACTCAAACCGCACATCTAGTTTCTTCTATTACTCTTAGAGCAGCTGTCTCAAAAGAAATGTGTTTAAAGGGTCTGTGCTCAAGGAGCTTATAAGAAGATGGCAGAGCTATTCTGCATTCCTCTACCTAGAAAGTGATGCTGTCGAGCTTTAACTAGATTCTCTCACAAGCAGTTTCTCTAAGAACCTGAAGTTCCTAACTGTGTGGAAGAAATTAGTGCCTCCCTAGCTGCCAACTAGCAAGCAATGTGTCCAGGAACCCTAAACACACAACTTGATGCATATCAGGAAACCGTAGCTCTGTTACCCAACAGAAAACAAGAAAAACGTGGTTACAGGTGAGCTAGAGAACACAAATCAGAGGAAGGAGCAATCCAGGTTTGAGTTTCTCAAATGCTACATCTACCAATTTAGGACTGCAACGGAGATAACTGAGGGCCAGGAACTGTCCGTGATCCCCCTGCACCGCCACCGTCCAAGACAACCTCTAAAATGGTCTGAGGCTTCCGGGAGGACGAAAGAAAACTCAAGCTGCCCTAGAAAGAGAGCTGTGGGGTGGAAGGCCTACCATCGGCCACCCGAACTGCTTCTCACCCAGTTCTCGCCGTTTCCTCCTCTTAGCTTTTGCTAAAATCCAGTAGATACCGGTTGACCAAGGTTTCATCTCCAGAACTAGCCAGCAAGAAAAGGGAAAGAAGCAGGTAGAATAGATGAGGGACTGAGCACCCCAGTTCCTCACAGCAGCTGGAGCCTGCAGCCAGCAATCGCAGGAGCCTGCAGCTAGCAGTAGGAGCCTGCAGCCAGCAATAGCACAAGCCTGCAGCTAGCAGTAGGAGCCTGCAGCCAGCAATAGCAGGAGCCTGCAGCCAGCAACAATAGGAGTCTACAGACTGTAACAGTAGGAGCCTGCAGCCAGCAGGTGGAGCCTGCAGCCAGCAACAGTAGGGGCTTGCAGCCAGCAGCAGGAGCCTGCAGCCAGCAATCGCAGAAGCCTGCAGCTAGCAGTAGGAGCCTGCAGCCAGCAACAGTAGGGGCTTGCCTGCAGCCAGCAGGTGGAGCCTGCAGCCAGCAACAGGAGGATGCAATCAGCAGTGGAACCTATATCAGCAGCTGGAGCATGCCTGCAGCATTCCACAGTAAGACTTTATCCAAGCCACAGAAGAGAATGGATGGATTTCTGGAAAGTATACTTTTGGGTTACAATGTTCATTTTCTCTACTTAGAGTCAGCGGGTGAAGTTCTACTTCAACAAACTTTTTCTGTAGAAAACAAAATGCAGAGGCACTAAATCACCATTTGTCATTTTCTCAGGAAACTGATGCCACCTGAGACACTGCTAACCTCCCGGACTGTATTCCTAAGACAAAATCCACAAGACCCTCACTAAAGACCCTTTTAGAGGCGAAGGCTATTTTCCCCAAAATGCTCTGGCCTCTGAGCATAAACAGGAACATGTTGCAGTAACCAGGAAGCAAACCTTTTTTTTAGAACAATAAGCCTTTCCTTCGACCCTATGAAGGACATCCGTTTTACAAAAATAGACACCATTTCAAAGGAGATTAAAGTCCTAAAACCACTGCAATGAAGCAGACAATGAGACTGACAGGGCAATTGGGATGAAGTTTTCCCAGGACAAACAACAGTCCCTTTTTAAGGACAAAGGCATCCTTAAAAGCATTTGGTTCAATGCCTGCAAGCACAGGGCATCCCCACAGGAACCGAGGCAAGAGACTCCACGCCCAGGGGTATGCACTCACTGCTCCAGAGACTTATCTTAACACAACAGGCCAGCACAGCAAACATCCAAATTCACTTAAAGCTGGTTTCCAATGTCTTCTGTACACTAGCATCAAGACTGCAGCAACAGCCGGGCGGTGGTGGCGCACGCCTTTAATCCCAGCACTTGGGAGGCAGAGGCAGGCAGATCTCTGTGAGTTCGAGACCAGCCTGGTCTACAAGAGCTAGTTCCAGGACAGGCTCCAAAACCACAGAGAAACCCTGTCTCGAAAAAACCAAAAAAGACTGCAGTAACAGCGTACAGCACAGCGTAATATGACCTTGGGAGCACTAAGGAAGAGGAACTCCTCCACCTCCTGCTCCACCAGGGACTGGTGTGCATTCTTAACTCCCTGAGCTACAAAGAAAAATAATGATGATTAAAATGAAGAGAATTATTTTACCTACATTACTAAGAAGAAATGTTTTTCCTTTAAAGGGGTTTAGCTTTAATATATTTAGTAATATATTAACATATTTATTGTGTGCTTTAACATATTTAGGAGTAGTAAGTTGGCTCCTTTGAGGACCAACTCAAGGGAACAAAGGTCAAGATTGGGTAACACTTAGCAAACCTGAGCCAGTCTAGACCTAGGTGATGAATGTCTACCAACCTGGGCATAGGGAGAAGGAGAGGGGAGCATCCACTTGAGGCAGTGGTCACAGGCCAGAAATTACACTGATGGCAACATAGGCTCCCTTGGGTATCTTTCAGACAAAACTGTAATTATCCTTCTGCGCAAACGCTCACGAGCAGCGACTTGGAGAGCTGTGTCTCCAGCATCGTTCATGAGGAGCATAAGAGCTACACTGTCAAGAGCTACACTGTCAAGAGCTACACTGTCAAGAGCTACACCGTCAAGGCCCAGGCTCACAGCAGTAATCAAATGAGAAAAGAAGGAACAAAGCAGCGCAAATGCCTCTGTCTCCCAAGATGACAGCTCGGTTTCCAAGTTTTCTTTACAAGATAGCTCTATTTCCACACTACAATATATGCAACAGTTCAGCTAAGAATGAAGAAACAGAAAGTCAGGTGGTGGTGGTGGTGGTGGTGGTGAGCGGAAGGCAGAGTCGGGAGGATCTCTGAGTTCGAGGCCAGCCTGGTCTACAAAGAGAGTTCCAGGACAGGCTCCAAAGCTACACAGAGAAACACTTTCTCAAAAAAAAAAAAAAAAGGAAAAATGGAGGGAGAAAGGGAGGGGGAGGAGGGAAAGGAATATCAATCTTTGGGATCGAATCAAGTCCTCCTTCTCCTTCCCCAGGAGTTTGTGACCCTGGAATGTGACAGAGATCACATCTGTGGAGCAAAGTAATAAACACACAGGACAGCCTGTGTGGCCACAACTACACATAATTCCCTTGCAATGCAGGGCACATACAGTGAGTGCCTCAACAAAAGAGCACGGTTCCTGAGTTTATCACCTAAGAGATCAGGGTAATGACACTCCGGACAGAAAATCCCAAGTACTTGTTAAACATGCATGTCCATCAGAACTTTTACAATATACTCTTTTCGTCAGCAACTATCTCTAGGTCTCAAAAAGACAAATGAAATATTTAAAAAACTTACAAAGGGTCCCTAGAGTTTTCTGCTTTTTATTTTGTTTTGCTATTTTGGTTGGAGACAGGATCTCACTATGTAGCTCTGGCTGTCCTGGAACTCATTCTGTGAACCAGGCTGGCCTTGAACTCACAGAGATCCACCTGCTTCTGCCTCCTAAGTGCTGGGATTAAGGTGTATGCCATTACACCTGGCTTAGAGTTTTCTGTTTTGTTTTGTTTTGAATTCAGGCTGCTGTCATTGTATTTTGGTTCAGAACTAAACTCAGAGCCCCATATATAATAAGCATGAATTCTACCACTGAGGTAAATTCCCTAACCCTAATGTAGTTTTTTATCCTCAGGCTTAAAGTGAAATGTGACCAGCACACAGTTTACTATATTCGTAACTACTCTGAATGACGAGGTCTGAAAGCGGAGGAGAAGGAAATTCTTGATTTTTCAAAACAGCCACCTAATTTCTCTTCCAATGTGGAGCAGCTAGGAACATATTTCAGGCTGGCAGAGCTAAACAGCACACAGCAAGGCTGCCTCTCTGGCAGCTCAAGAGTGTCGTACAACACGAAAAACGGAATTCATTTCTGCTGCTGAGCATTCGGCTCTGGGACCCACGGCCCCATCCTGGCATCAAAATACAAACTCTCACAAGTCTTTCTTAAATCCTGCACGAATGCCATTAATTTATATTTGAACCCAGACTTTTACACATACACACACATGAAAAAAAAAACCTTTTGAAATATTTACATTTTAATCTTTTAGATGTTTAAAATCTACACTGCAGACACTAAAACTGTGCCTGAAGACTCGGTCCCTTTACCGCCATTCCTGGATATTTCCTCATCTGAGGATGACATTGGAAATTCAGGGTGATACACGGTTTCTTCTGAAATTCTCTTCTCTGAACAACGCGGTTTCAAGAGACCACTGAGGAAGCTACTGCCCTGCGTGGTTCAATCAGCACAGCAGCCGCGCTCCACAGACGGAGCTCAACACCCTGCTGGCAGTATTCGCCAAAGCGTGGCTCACAGAAGCTGGTACAATACTGCATGCAGGATGCCTGAGGTTCACAGACCACTGTGACATGGAAGTCATACAGAAAGAGTGCACAGCCGTCGCCACAGCTGGGAAGCAACCCTGCTGTCTGCATCCGGGTGAGGGTGCCTACGCCAGGCAGTATGTCTCTGCACTGTCGCCACACAGCAGTCAAGCTCACTTCCAAGCCGGCCCACACAAGATGGATTCCCCCTTCATCTAGAACACCAGCAACCTCTTTCACTCTTTCTATACCGTGACCAGGGATCTTTGGGGCGAACCTAATAAAGTCTAGAAAACACAAGCTGCTCCTCCCCAGTGGAAAGTCCCCACTTACCCACAGACAACAATCTCCTTCCTGAGCCACGTTTTATGACATTGGACACGGCTACCCTGCCTTTAGCCTGCAGGGGAGCTCTGTGCAGTCACTCTCAAGAGGTTGTATTTTATCTCCATCGGGGAACAGTCACCTTAAACAGACACCCCCGCTCCTTCTTCAACCTTCCCATAATCTACAGGCTACCAGCTGACCAGTGAGCAAAGGAAATACAAAGAAAGAAAGGGGTGTCATCTCCACAGGGGTGCCATGAGTTCCCTAGCACTCCTGAGAAGAAGACAGAAGAGATGGCCCTTAGGAATCTTCAGAGCATTAGAAAAGGCCCCGTAATGGGCTGGGACGATCCTCGAAATGGCCACATGGTGGCAGAATAGGCCAACAGCCCTTACTTGGGATGGCAAAAGTTGGGGCGGGCTGTATCAAGGAGAGGGATAATGGCTCCTTTGTCATGCTGCCGATGGGGGAACACTTCCACTGGGCCCCCTGTGTCTTAATTCCCAGCACCCCTGCTGGGTGATAAGGCGAGGAAGTACATTAACCCGCCTCTCTACCACTGGAGCTGACACTGCCCAGAGCAATGAGAACCAAAGCTCAGGTCACCAGCCTACGAGAGCCACCCAGTCACTCACGTCCTGATGACAAGAGCACATGCCTAAAATTAAAAGGCAGCAAAGAAACCCACAGCACAGAATCGTCAATAAAATTCCTGAATAGCTATTTTAACTCTACATCATGTGAAAGCAAAATACTGTTTTTTCATGATTGTTAATTAACACATAAAGGAAATCAATCCTCCAGGGTGGTGGTTTCACCCGAAGCCCAGGGAAGCCTGCTAACTGTGCCGCTGGTCACCTGCCCAGGCCCTGCTGTGGCTCCTCAGCCTAAAGCTTACCTCAAACCTTGGGTTTTTATGAGACTCAGGGAGTGAAGATCAATGTTCAATTTTGCACAGCAAAGGGCAATCTTTATATATTTTTTGTCTTTTCTTTTTTTTTTTTTAATATGGGTTTGAAAGGAGACAGGAGTATCCAGGGCTAGTGAGACAGCCCCCCCCCCCCCCCCCCGTGAGTAAGGCACTCTCCACAAAGGTCTGGTGCCTGAGTTCATTCCCCAAGACCTCATAGAGACCAGAGAACCCACTCCCCAAAGTTGTCCTGTTATCCCATGTGCCTGAACCTACTCACTCAACAATAATGAAGTGTCTTTAAAGTCACCCTAACTCAACAATTACCTCCTTAACAAGGAGAATAGAAACTTCAGAATTACAACAAAATTCACCTTGCCCCGGTCTACTTGAAGCTGGTGTCAGGGACCTGAGAGCAGTCATGTATCAGCAAGAAGGGGCAGAGACATGACAGTGTCGATCTCCAATGCTGAAGAGGATTCGGGAGCTAAGTGATGAGCTGTCCCAGAAGCCACAGGCAATTATGTTCACTAAATGTGCACTGCTGTGCTCATGGGGGACATCACGTGAGCAAGTTGCTTTTACCGACGAAGATTAAAATTTCTCTCCAGAAAAAAAAAAATCAACGATTTATATTTGACCAAAAACTCATCCTCTGGACAAACAAGAAGCATGTTCAAATCAGTTTACAGTTCCTTGCTGGTAAGAATCTCTTCAGCCTTGAACACCACAAACCCACAGCTTCCCAGAAGCCCCAATCTCTCCTTGGTAAAGAAAACAAGTTTCATGAAAGGTACCTTCATTTTAAAGTATTCAAATGTTAATGCCATGAGAATAAATTAACACACTAGTAAATCTATCTGCATTCACCTGTGCTCTCTCCATCATTATGGGTGATTGTTTAACATTTAAACATCTGAGTAAGTACCAACCTCCAAAAAAATTAGTCCGCTATACACACATGCACACACACACACACACACACACACACACACACACACATCACTGTAATAAACTGATTCCAAGACAACCTTAACTTTTGATTTTTAACAATCAACTGAACACCAGCCTCCATCCAACAGTGAAAATGCGTAGCGGGTTCCGTTCACAGTCTGCTCAGGCCCTTGGTTACACCTGTAAGACCTCACTGGGCTCAAGTGGACCACAGGGGTCACACATCCAACCACTGGATTTCCATCTCTCCCCAAAAAATCGTGTGGTTCACCCATTGTCCCTAGGAGGCCACCTAACTCCAGAGGCTTACTCAACAGTGGTGCCATGCAGAGAGGGGTCTTAATGAAGGCAGAGCTGAGCGGGTCATTGAGGACGACTCAGCTCCTCACGGCCTCTCAGCAAATAAAAGTGCGCGCTCTCCAAAGAAAGCAGATTTTAAATATAGAAATCTTCACTGCTGCCATTTTTCTAGGACAAAAGACAAAAATAATTCAACATCTGTTTCTCCCATCTTGAGTGATTTGCAAGGTCTCAAGTACCAATAGTATTATTTATCCCCGAACATTTTATTTCTCAAGTGGATCTCGGAAAGAGGCTGTGGACCACAGAAACATTAGACGCTGTTCAGTCTGGTCTCCTTCAGACCGACCCACGAAAGCGAGCAGCAAGGAGAGGGTTAGCAGAACCACACATGCAAATCTAGAGAGCAGGTGGGGGCGGATGGGGGGAAATCACCACTGGATCTTGGGAGAACGGGAGACCTTTAAAAGAATCATCACTTTTTAAACTAAGAACTCCATTGACATCACAGATAAGCTGGTTTCTGAAGAATCCCTCCTTCACAGTCATGACTTTGTGCCTTGAAGCCCAAGTCTAACCCTTACCAGCACAGTACTGGAAACAGCTATCCCCCACTCAGGAGATCCAGTGTGCCCTTCTCCATAACAGATCTCACTCCATTCACAAATAAACCCTTCCGAATCCCAGCATCCCCCTCCCCCACCTCTGAAGGTGACCATTACCAGGCGTCTCCAGAAGTCAGCAGACAGCCCTTGGGGCGGTGAGCCCCATCCTGGGAAGGCATTCACTGCAGAGAGGATGGCGCAGAGGGAAGAGAGGAGGAGGGAAGATGGCCCTGCTCCACGGGGCCTAGAATTCTCCAGCAGGGGAAGGTGTGGGCTGCTCTGGAATCAGGGTTCTAAAGTGTGGCCGAGTTTGTTCAGCGGTCGCTGCTGGAACCTCGGGATCCACGCAGGAAGGAGGAAGTGGAAGACGGAAAATCTTTTCCTTCTAAAGAACAATTTCAAAGGAGACTAGGGCAGGAGTTCCACATGTACATCTAGGGGGAAATTTTCACTACAGTGCGGCAAACTGAGAAGACAGGACGACCTGGCAAGATCTTGAGAGGCTAAAATTGTATTCGGGTTTAAAAGCGCACCTTTATCTGGGGCTCATAAACTTCTTTCTGCTGTTGAAGGTCCTACAATGCCCTCACCTGAGATTATTAGTATACCAGGTAGTCCACAGCTTTTCTGATAGCCTTAATGGCGGTTTTTACATTGGTATCCTGATTTCTGAGTGATGTCCAAAAGGTACCAGTCTTGCTTAGTGAAATCCCCAAACTATGATGTCTGTTCCCAGCCAGGCAATCCTACTGACGCAGGAGGTAGACTCTTGCCTCGAGACATCTGGAGACTTCCTTTCCTTCTGTAATGTTGAGAACCCCCTAACATGTGGAAACTAGAGGCAGGATTCTGAGCTTGGGAATTAACATGTGGGGCAATGTTTCAGGCAGGGTAGGTATTCCGACTGAATAAGCCCTGCCAGGGTGCACTCTACCACCCAGCCACTGTATTGTCCTTAACTCTGCTTGTTACTGTCTGTCCTTAAATGTCCCTCAATCTTGCATGAGACTCCGTCTCTTTAGATATAAACTAGCGATAACAGGGTCCGAGTTAAGATTTGCAAAGTCCTTCAAGAACACCCTGCTTCTAACAGCATGGTGCTTGTTTTTTGCTAATTTCTGTATTTCACAGTAAAACACATGCATGTGGCGCTGTGAGACTGAAAAGCGTAGGAGGCAGAGATCTGGCTGAACAGAAAAAGGGGCCTAGAGATGAACCTACACATACATGACCAACTGACTTACTTCAAGCGTATTCAAACCCTGAAGAAGGAGAAAGGAGACCAGCATCTGTAAACTGTGCTGGGGAAAGTAATGTCCTCCAGCAGGGAAACGGAAAGAGAGGCTGAGAACTGGAACAGGAGACCTGCTTAGCATTTAGCCCTTGAGAGACTCTGGATCAATCCCAAGGTGCACCAAAATAACGGGGGTCATGAAATTAGACCCTTCTAAAGAAAACAACTCCAAACAAACAAAAGATTCTAAGACCTGAACATGAAACCATGGGTCTCCCCTACAAGCACAGGTCACCAAAACAACAACAAAAAAAAAAAAGAAAGAAAGAAAGAAAGAAAGAAAGAAAGAAAGAAAGAAAGAAAGAAAAGAAAAGAAAATGGAATAGCATTAGATTAGAACCCAGCCATCAAACACAGGAAGCAGCCCACTGCAGAATCAGATATATTGTTCACATCAGTGTTAGTATTCCAAATATTTAAGAAACTCAACTCAAAGGGAAAATGGGGGTGGAGGGCAAAGAACTTGAATTTAAGACATTCCTTAAAAGATATACAATTGGTTGATGGGTATTTAACGGATGTGTCTGGCATCACCGGTCATCAGAGGAGAGCAAGCAGAAAATCACATAGCTGTCAGGGTGGCTGTCAGCAAAAAGTCAAATGCTAACAAGAGCTGGTGAAGAACAGGGAGGCTCTGTAGAAGCGGGGAGGAAATAAATTAGCACGGCCTATGGAAGGCAGTGTGAAGACCCAGAAACAGAACACGACTACAAGACCCGGTACTGTGCACACGAAGAAACTAAAGTTAGCAAGCTGAGGGGACGCTGCACCCCCTGCTCTCTGCCGCATTATCACAACAGCCAAGGCAGGAAGCAACCAAAAACTCTCCTTCACTTTACTTAACTCGTTACTGATTACCTACCGCAAATTCAGAAGTGGGATCAGAGCCAGCATTTAGCACCAGGTTCTTACAGGAATAAGGTAGTTTCCGATGTGTGTTTTTATTGCGTTATTTACATGGTTAGGAATCAAAAATTATGATACTGATAAAATAATACTAATACGGTACTAATAAATTTGCACGGCCTTGCACATGAAACACAGCTTGTAAAACCAAAACCAGAGTGCACTGAACATGTGGGGGGAGACCTTTACTTCCAGTGTCCTGTGCCTCAAGCACACTTGTCTGCAGGACCAAGAGCAAACAACACTCGAAGGAGAAAAAGGAACAGGAAAGAACGGGACAGGCTCTCCCTACTCACTGGTCACCCACAGTGATGTTCTAATGCTGACTATGTACAGTACTGACCGCATGTGTGCTGACCAAGTGTGGTACTAGACGTGTACAGTACTGGGTCCCTGAAACACTGGTGGCCCGAAGGATTGAATGCATGTGAATTAAACGTGTACAGAAAGCACGTGTGGGCTTTTGAACACCGGAGCACATTCTTTTGGATATTTTCATTGGTAGCAATCCTTTTCCATTCCTAGGGAAATCTGGCATGTGAAAATGCCCAATACTCATCAGGAACTTGGCTTCATGAGGAGCTGTTTATTTTAAATTCATGCAGCTCCCAAAACACCATGCAATGATATTAAAAGGTAACTCCACTTGGAACTGTGCAGCTCCACTAACGACCCCCAAAGCAGTTCTCAAAGTGTCTTGACCAATGGCATCAGGCTCTTAATTAGGGTCTCTATAGCTATGACGAGATACCATGACCACAGCAACTTACAAAGGAAAGCATTTCATTGGGGCTGGCTTACAGTTCAGAGGTTCAGTCCAGTATCATCATGGTGGGACAAGATGATGGCATGCAGGCAGACTGGAGAAGTAACTCAAAGTCCTACATCTTGCAGGCAACAAAAAAGAAGTGGTCCAGATATCACAACAAGGGAAGCTTGAGGCCTCAAAGCCTGCCTCCACAGTGACACACATCCTTCCAAACAAAGCCACACCTACTCCAATAAAGCCACACCTCCTATCAGTGTCACTCCCTTTGGGGACCATTTTCTTTCAAAGCACCACACAGGGCTTTACAGACTTTGGATCAAGATGACAGATTTGAGGGGTAACACACATGCACAGTCTTAATTTTCAACTTCATGATGGGGATCCAAATGAAAACACAGGCATCACTAATGAATTAAATACACTACACTTGCACTGGTGTGTCATCTACTATCTATTTAAATAGAAAGCAAATACTGCTTCATTTCTTATTTCTATGAAATAAGAACTATATCATATACATTAATAGACATGTAATTTCCTCATTGTACTATGATAGTGCGAATTCTATCAAATACACATATTTTACTCCAAAACAACTATCATGGGAGTAAAAAATAGAAAAACCTGAAGTGCAAGAGGGGAAGTCAGCTGGGCCATCAATTTTATAGTCCCCTTCCCCAAACACACAGGATGGTGCTGCACTACTAATACTCTGTATAAAAATTAAATCTTTACAAATCAAAAAAATATGAAAGTCCAGAAAGAGTGATTTTTTTTCCTCTTCTATCTCTTTTGTATGTTTTGTATAAAATGCACAGGGATTGAACATAATAATGTTTTTAATGTACCGGTGCGATTCTCTGTACTTTTTCCAATTCTCCTATTAAACTGTAGCTGTCAGAATCTATTACCACACAAAGACAAAACTCACTGTTTGGCTATGATATTCTATTAGGAAAGAAGCAGAAAAAAATACAATCGCAAGAGGAGGGATTGTGCAGCTGTGTAAGGAACACCAGCCTGACCATTCTGCTCCTTCCACTTTCCCCAGGGTCTCTTCAATGAAAACCCACACTGAATTTCCAAACACCAACAAACAGTCACACCCCTGATGTCCCCTACTTTCTCAATGCAGCCAAATGTCCCAGCTGTTGCTTGAGCATGTGTCGGGTCTTTTTAATCTCATGCACTTCCTGTTGTAACTCTCATTCTGGGTGGCATAGACAGTTTCAAGATATCTTCTTTTCTATCGTATACAACAACAAAATAAGAAACCCAACATAGCATTCTGGGCTCTTTCCTCCCTCCCTGATCCTGGAATTTTGTGTTACTAAATGTGTGTTAGTGAACAAGCATGCACCAGTGCCTCTCCCCAGCCTCAGGCTCTCCCAGAGCCCCTCCCCAGCCCCTAGTCCACCCATGCTGCATCCTATAACTTGGGCAGCTCTGGAGCAAACGGTGAGGTGAAACTTTCTGGCTGAGCCCCCAGGAGAACGGGGACACGCAGTAAAGTTGTCCCAAGGCAGAGATAATACACACTGGGCCAATGTTTATTATCTGCAAAACAAATACAGCTTCCCTCTAGCAGCCTGAGCTTCCTGAACCTGGAGGCCACCAATTTGGCAAGACTGGCTGGCTAGCGAGTTCCAGGTCTCCAGTTGTTTGTGCCACCATCCCTTCGCACGCCTCCCTCACCCAGAGTGAGGCACCAGGTCTGACTTAGCATAGCGCTGGGGAGCCGACTTAAGACTCCATGCTTTCACGACAAGCAACTGACTAACATCTCCTCAGTAACCCCTACTACACATTACATACTTCAACTGCTTTTTCTTTTCTTTCAGCTTTTTATTTTTTTTCTTAAATTTTCCAAATTATCCGCTGAGGGATGACTGATGTTCAATATCAACATGCTGCAATGAAAACACCTGCTTCTGTACTCAATCCAACATAAAATTCTTCATGAATAACCTGATCAAAACTTTCTGGCAGAGCTGGTATCCACCCAGAGGCTTCACCCCTACTGTCTAGCTTTCCTGGTACTAGGAGGTACTACACACACTACCAGAATACAAAGGTAATCAGAACCATCACCAAGCTGCAATTCTAAGAGCCAGGCATGGTAGATGACCCAGGGAAACAGCGCCTTCCAGACACAACAGGGTAGGTGTACATATGAACTCACAGACTAGGCAGCATTCTCTGGGCCTGGACAACTCCAAGCCAGAGGTCTCAGGAAGAGGAGGAGGTAGACACAAAGTCCCACCTCCTAACCAAGAGGCCCATCTTAACAGATACTTGCTGGGAAAGGAAAATCGCTTTCCTCCAATGGAGTGTCATTGGTGTGTTAACCAAACTCCAGGTCATGCTCACGACCAACACACTGCAGACTCCACAGTTTTTGTGGGGCACCTTTGCTTCATTGTTTTGCTTCAGCTTGGTGTTTTCTCTTTTGTTTGATTTTGGGTGATTTATTTCTTTCTCTTAATAAAAGGAAGAACGTAAGTTGTGTGTATAGGGGATGGGAGAATCTGGGTGCAATTGGGGAAGAAGAAATAATATCATCAAAATATACTTTATGAAAAAGTTTTTCCAAAGCAATAAATAAAAAAACCTTTAGGCAAAACCTAATAAATATGTATTGTTCTTCTGTGTCAATTTTTAATTAAAATTAACAAAACATTTAGAAAATAAAGATAAATTTGAACCTATAATTACACAGAGATAAAATACATAGAAAGTTACCAGCAGCCGGGCGATGGTGGCGCACGCCTTTAATCCCAGCACT
>NC_022009.1:120594981-120595843 GCF_000317375.1 Microtus ochrogaster
GTTCGAGACCAGCCTGGTCTACAGAGCTAGTTCCAGGACAGGCTCCAAAGCCACAGAGAAACGCTGTCTCGAAAAACCAAAAAAAAAAAAAAAAAAAAAAAGTTACCAGCAATTGTATCAGTATGTTTTCCTGTGTTCAAAATCTACCAACTTTGTTACATTAGGGTGGGGAAAAACCTATGCACCAAGCGATGTATGCAAATGCTTTGTGTGATGCGCCATCATATTAAACTGAACCCTTTACAATGAATATCTCAGTAGTAGCCAAAGACCTTGAGAACCAGTATCAGTTCAAGAAAACGACTAAACATCAAATATCAAGATAATTATTCACAGCTGACTTTACGCAACTGACATATTAAATAAATTTGCCCCGCAGACCCTCGCCCTCCCCCACAGAAAAGGAAAAACCCCTTCAAGAAACACAGACAGCTCTTTATGTGAGCTTTTCTAGTTTGCTGAATCAACTCCAACACTGAAGGTTTCAGCAGCAAGATACTAAGGCTTCTGCAGTCTTCTGTGTATGTGCAAGGCTTTAAACTAATGCAAGAACATCCAGCTGCACTACACCAGAGCACACCCTGGACACGCGCATGTTTACAATTCTGGTGTCCAGTTTACTATTCCTATGCCTTGATATTTTGCTCAACTGTTTTTATAGGGATAGCATAATCTAACAACCGGAATACTTGTTTCAAACCCATGCTTCAAGTAATTATGTAAGCTATTTAATGTATCATATCCTGAGGTTACATGCAAAGTCACTTATTTAAATTTTAAAAACCTACATAATACATACCACACACCTACTGGATTAGAGATATTTTCCGTAAGAAAATATCCTTATTATGTAATTTACAGT
>NC_022009.1:120596076-120604866 GCF_000317375.1 Microtus ochrogaster
ACTTCCCACTTACAGTCTTTCTACTTTGTATCATTCACAGTCAATCCCTCTCCTCCCCCTTAGCAAAGACAAAGACAAAAAAAAAATTGTGACACAAGTTACAATTTGCTGTTCTGACTAGACACAATCTTAACTGTCACTTCCGCAGAGAACAAAGATGAAGGCCATGCTCAGAGGCAGCAGTTTAGGAAGAATGACGAGTTCAATGGCAGTATATAGTTTTTAGAAATGGCTGAAATGCTGCATGAACTACCACAGACCCTGAAACAAGCTAAGTGACAACTACAACAGCCTAAGATCAAGTTTCACACATCTCATCTGTGTGAGGACGTCATCCCCACCAGCCCATTCCTCATGTGATGTTGTTGGCTGTGTGTCCACTGGCTTTCCAGATTTTTAGATCCTCTTTCAGTTGAAGTCTTCCTGGCAGTGTTTCAAACCACACACCCTCTAGCACACAGTAAGCCCTCAGGTCAAATGTGCTGAATCGATGAATTAAATAAGCAGGACTTCTAATTCACTGAAAATGGTCTGTTTATGATTATCACCAAATTGCCTGAACAGATTAACGGAGTACTAAGTTTTCTTAACATGCCCTAGCCTACCAAATTGATTTGATTTGTGGGTAAACATCACTTTTAAGTAATATCTTTTATTATTCTTATTTAGGTCTAAATTATTTTCCACAATAAAGCTTTTAAAAATCAACTTAAATTTTTAATATTCTCCTATATTTCCCTAGGGTTTACTTCTTTCATGTTTGCTTTATGCCCTCAGCATCACTGGTCCCCTGTATGGTATCCACATGTATGTAACCTGATGCTCCAATGTTCACAACTCACACACACCTCTTACAGTAAAATATCACCAGGATCGTCGGTCGCCATATGAAAAACTAACAGAAGGGGACTGGATCCTGGCCCCAAACACTACAATTGGATAACTGTCATAATTTTAGAGAGCTGTAAAATAAAGAATATACAAAATTTTAGAACAATTTGCATTTAAATCCATAAATAAAATAGCTATTTATCTCAAACTCTCACAGCTTTTAGAGGTACAATTACCCTGTCGTAATCTTTTCTGAAATAGTAGGAAAAAAAAATAGAAAAAGTTTTGATTACAATGAAGTCCTTTACACAGCCCAGCATGAGATCCAATGTCTATCAGAAACAATTTCTATTTGGAACAAATGCCTGGGAGGAAGAGAGGAGCAAGAAACAGAAGGAAGACTGAGTGCACACTTAGGACTTCCCAGTCCTACTGTCCATATTACGAGAAAACATTGCAAGAGATAACAAAGTGGGCTAGAGAGATGGCTCAGTGTGCATGTGTGCGTGCATTTACACACAGTAAAGTGGGGATGGAGGAAGGGAAGGGCGGATGGAAGGACAGACAGACGGACAGAGAGAGAAGGAAGGATAGATGGAAAGACAGACGGACTAAAGAGACTCCTGGAAGCATATCTGGTCCACGTTCCGCATCGATAAGGCTGAGTTTTGGAGCCAGCTGAGTACAGCTCTGCCTCTCACATGCTTTGTATTACTGACTAGCAAGAGTTCTGCTGAGATACGGTGGTAAATCTAATGCTCACTAAACAAGGTCCTCAGGAGAATTCAATGAGAAAGCCAGCCAGAACCTCAGATGCGGTTCTGATAGATGTGGTTGCGGTTGCGGCTGGCATTCTGGTGGGCTCCAAAACCATGCTCATCAATGTGCCTGAGGAACCATAAAGCTCAGAACTTTAACATGAAACATGTTTCCCTAGAAATTGGAAAATATTTTCATAACAATTTTAACTGTGAGCATCAATACGGTAATTGTGTATTAAGATTGCCTATAATTTTTCATGAGCACTGAAAAATGCGTTAGGGATGGCATGGTGATGCTGTGGCACTCGTGCAGTCGCTCCAGCTGTGACTATCTGCACAAGGCTGCTCCTGCTGTGGAGGGGGCGGGGACTCAAGGGACCCACCCTCCCTGAGGACTGCCGTGCAGACAATGGTTGATGGGCGAGGGACAGACATTTTCTTCAGCGGTGTAGGCACTGGTGAGCTGTGTGTGTTACCGTAAACAAACCTAATGAGAACCATCAGGTCACAAAAAAATAAAATGAAAATACAGAATCGTTCAAGCTGTCCTGTAAAGGAGCGGAACGCAGCATGCATCGCTGTTTCTGTGCTGTGCTCTGCGGCTCCTTCTTTTCAGAATCTCACAGCCTGTGCTCTAGAAGACAGAGAGCTTAGACTGGATCCCTGGGAGAGTCCAGAGTGCCACAGCTCCCAACAGAAAGAAACAGTTTGAACTCTATTAAAAGAAAAATTAAGGCCCTTCAAAGACACCATTCTCGTTTCTCAAGCCAACCACATCAAGCCAAATTTAATACATATGAAGATAAGCAATTACATATGGCTCTAGTTAACAAATTATTACAACCGCCATCACAGGCAGAACACTGTCTTTAATTCTGAGAACACTTTCACAGAAAGAAACCACAGGGGACTACAAATTACCCATGGTACAAACCTTCAAATATAACTAAACTATCCTTGACGAAAATGAATTCCAAACACAGTGAAGACCTGTGTTGCTCACAGGCTTCCTAAAACCAGAGCCACAGAAAACTCACTAACGCTGAGTTTTACTAGCAATTTTTAATTCTTATTGACCATCCAGTTCCTGAAAACAAATTCATACACACATCTCAGAATATTTAGAACTCAGTGTAACACACGGCTGGTTCACGCCATACCCAAGAGTTTTAAACATCAAGCGTAAAGCAAGGCCCTTGCGGTTCTCCATCCTCTTGGCTCATATTTTAGCTCTCCTTCCACTCCCGACACCTGCCATCGAAAGCGGTCAGAAGCTGTCACCCCAAACAGCTTTCACATCCACTAGTTCCAAGCCTGATCACACGGAATTAGCACAACAAAAATACGACAGGGCAAACCACGAAGCTGTGTCCTCCACCTTTTGAAATCACTACTGTAGAACACACGCTACACAGTCATCCACTCACAAACCTGCTACATGGAGAGATGGATAAACTGGACATCACATTAGAAACATATGCCTGACTCAGCCCTGGTCAAGGAAAAGCCTGAAGTACATTTTCTTCGTGCTTCTAATGAAAATAAATGAATCTCCGGCCACCATCAACACTAACAAGGGTATCCCTGTGGTGTGAGGCGGGATTTCGTCCTAGGATTTATCAGTGTTTAGCCCTGGGCAATTATGTCAACTCCCTGCTCTGTAAAATGAGTCACAGAGGTTCTTGGGTTTGGCAGAGATAAAAATGTGACGTAAGAAGCATGATGTCTGGCTTTCCCTAAATATTAGCTACTCCTGACATTTTCCACAAAAGCACAATTTTCAGCTGTTAATGGGAACTGAGAGACTAATATATATAAAAGGTAAACTTCACAAAATTTGGTTTCAAATAAGACATCTCTGTAGTTAACTGTGTAACTGATATCCTCGGTGAGATCCCATTTGATTGGACAGAAAAACTAAGTCGTGCATAACCAATAAATTCACTGCCACATTCAGACTTAGACGCTAGCACTGGAGGGCCCTCCTGGATGAATAAAGCCCCACCGGCCGGAGGGAGAGGGAGGGTGCCTTAGTAATAATTGGCTCCTACTTTCCCACGGGGGCATCCACCTGACGCTCTGGAACAAAGGACCTCATTCTAAGCAGAAAGAAAGGACACAGCAGTTTCCACCTACACACAGCATGCTGGTCTGTAAGCTGAGAGCCTTTTCATCCATTCACACAGCCACCTTTGCCCCGCCCCTCCCCAGACAGGGTTTCTCTGTGTAGCCCTCTCTGTTCCGAAACTTGATTTGTAGACCAGGTTGACCTCGAACTTACAGAGATCCACCTGCCTCTGCCTCCCAAGTGCTGGGATCAAAGACGTGAGCCACCACCACCTGGCAGTACTTCACTTCTAGGAAGTGATCAAGTTGTACAATTTTTGAATCCTAAAAATTGGAAGGAAAGAGAAAAAAAACTGGCCAGGCCACAAGCAAGTGCCTTAGGATAAGCGAAATAAACCACAGAAACTGATGAATGGGCTGAAAAATAAATAGGCAGATCCACAGAGCCAACACATAATCCCTTTTGAAACAGATCATTGTAATTGTAGAAGACTAGAAAACAATGCCGCTGAAATTTAATCTCTTGTATTTACATGGGCAATTTTTCAGTGGTTAAAACCAATTCAAAATATGTCTTACTAGAGCTCATGGGCTAGACTGAGCTGGGGCTTGGTGGTAGATTGACTAGCCTGTAATGTATAAGGTCCTGTGCCTGGGGCCCAGCACTGGAAACAAGCCAATTTCATACATATGCGTGTATCTATGTGTGCATTATGTCTCGGACAACAAATGCCACTGTGGGCAGTCTCTGTGGGAACATCTGTAAGCAGACACTACTATGAACAACCCCATCAAAAGAAATCTTCCCAAGAAGATACTGATGCCCAGACACATCTGCCATACAGTGGAATCTGAGCTTGTGAATTTACTAAATACAGATCTCATGATGTAAACAGCTGCATGACCCAGAGAAAAGGATGAAGGAAAGGGCTGGAGAGGTGTCTTGATGGATAAAAGTACTTGACACCAAGTGTGACCATCTGAGTTTGTTCCCCAGGGCCCACTCATGGGAGAAGGAAAGAACAACTCCTCTGCCTCGGACCTCCACAAGGTTTCCACAGAACAATCACACCAACACCCATATATACATACGTGTGTGTGTGTGTGTGTGTGTGTGTGTGTGTGTAAGCAAGATACTACACTCATGCATACCGTGTGTGTGTGTAAGCAAGATACTACACTCATGCATACCGTGTGTGTGTGTGTGTGTGTGTGTGTGTGTGTGTGTGTGTGAGCAAGATAATACACACATGCACAGCAAACAGCAGAGGTGGCAGGAAGAAGCTGGGAGGAAACACACTGCAAAGATGCTCAGTGAAATTCTGACGACTGGCCAGAATCTCGGGGAGAGCTTTCTCCCACCTCCATCCCTACATCCAGCTGTGAATACATAAGGGTGATAACTAGCCTACTATATAACATTGCTGTGAAGACCCAGAGAACTGAGATCCATGAAGCATGTAGGACTGGCCATTACAGCTAGTGCTGGGATCAGCAATGTAAAGGAAGGGGGCCATTAGCCAGATTCAAACACAAAGACAAGAAACAAACAAAAACACCTGGAAACCTGAGCTAAAACAGTCGAGGACAATTTCTGTTTCTTTCACGTTGTCAGATCCAATTTAGAAAATATTGTTGGTAAAATTTCATCCTTGTCAGTAATAATGGGTTATTATTGTACAAATTCAATCAAATAAAAAGCAGCATTGTAGCACCTGCCTCATTTTCTAGTTTGCTTCTCTCTTGCAGGGATAAAACACTCTTGAAAAGCAACTTTCATGAAAGAAGAAAGGCTTAGCTTACGTATCATTGCAGGAAGCCAAGGCAGGCGCTGAAGACAGGAACTCGGAAGCAGGGACCATGGAGAAATGGGCTCCCTGGCTTGTTTCTTCATGGCTCACTCAGCTTGCTTTGTTTTTTTTTTTTTTTTAACGACTATGGACCACCTACCCAGATGGCACCATCCATCATGGACTAGGACCTCCCACATCGATCAGTAATCAAGAAAATATCCCCACAGAATTGCCTACAAGCCAATTCTGTGGAACCTTTTTTCTCAACCTTCCCCTCCTCCTTGATGATTCGTGCTCCTATCAAGTTATCAAAAAAACTAACTAACAAGCTCATCTAATACGGAGGCCTGGGGTTCAAAGGAGGGAGAGAGGGACGGGAATTACTTTCAGAAGCCACACCCTGACCCTGCTTTTCAAGACATTCTGGGCCCTGTCCTGAAGAAGGGGCTACAGTCCACTCAACTATTCTGTTGTTTCATTCGTGACCAGGAAATTCTTCCTAATCACTTCTTACTCCTCCAAAACAGAGCGTTCCAGAAAGAACTTTGTAAATGATAGCAGAAGACTTGGGAGGCTGTTGCATGATTTCTAAGATTCGCTGTTCTCAACAAAGATAGTTCAGGCAGAAACTTAGGAAGACAGGTTAGCCAGCTACGCCCGAAGCCTCAAAGAAGCAGGCACGCATGTCTGTCCCAGACAGTCAACATTCACCCCATCACCTATGTAACGGACAGAAACAGAAGACTCTCACACTGCAGTTCCCAGGACTCACTGCTGTGGAGGGAGGAGATATTTCCTTGTCCTCCCTTTGCCAAAAACACAGCACAGACATGCTGAAGAATAAAAATTATTTTAAAATTTTGGTAAATGTTTATCTACTTTGAAAAGAGAGCATTATTAACTTTCCACGTGACTCAGAACTGGCAAATGCTTGTCTTTCAAACAACCCAACTGAGGTAACTGAACTCTTGGGAATGGATCAAGGGCAAACTTCCCTTTCCCTCCCCCACTTCCTCCTCCTCCTCCCCAGCTTGCTCTCCAGGACTTGCTCAGCATACTTTCTTTTGCAAACCGACCACCAGTCCAGAGCTGGCACTACCCTCAATGGCCTGGGCCGGTCCACTTCAATCATTCACGGAAAAAAAAAAAAATGCCCCAGACAAATGCACAGGTCTGAAGAAGGCCAATTCCTCAGTGGAAGTTCCTTCTTCCCAGGTGACCCCAACTTCAGTCACGTTGACAAAATAACTAACCAGGACATTCTTCCTGCCCTCGTATGGCTCCTCCCCACCCCATCACTCCCTCCCCATCCCACACGCCTCCCTCCCCGCCTGCCTGCCTTCCTTCCTCCCCCTCACACACTTTTTGGCAGCTTCCTGCCTCTGGCTCGCAAGCACCGCGCTACAGGGGTGAGCACCGCGCTACAGGTGTCTAGATGGCCTCTCTAGACAGTCCTGCTTCGCCACCACAGTCCAAGCCAGGTCCCCGCCCAGTGCACACGTGGCTGTCACCGCGAGCAGCGCTAGAACTGCATCCCTCACTCAGTGGACTTCCCTTCTTAGACAACACACCTCTCTCCAGCAGCACAAATACTGGGATGTCTGAGAAAGCCAAACGAGGAGGCTGACATTTGGAGGAAAAGTATGGCAACGGAGAGATGACGACTGCTGTCTCTGGAGCTCTCCCTCCGCTGAAGACAGGACTAGTGAAGAATTCCTTTTCACAAACAGATAACAGCCACATGCAACACGTGTGGTCTTGTAAAAACACTTTCTTTTCCAAAGCTATTTACTCATCCAGGCTCCCAGACATGGTCAAACCAAAGGCGTGGCTCTGGAACCTGTAAGGACGTCGTCATCTTCCGACTGCCAGCCAGAAAAGGGAAAGAGCACAATGAACAGACAGCACCAGCACGGGTGTGTCCTCAGCCGTGGATGGCACTGGGGTGCTCTCTCCACTTCCTTGCTAACAACCCAGGGAGACGGCTTTCTTCCTTTGTTTCAGCTGTCACTCAACAATCCAGCTTTTCCACCAGTGTGACACAGCAATTTTATTCACACACACACACACACACACACGCACACACACACGCACACACACCACTTAGCCATATGCAGCTGAAACTCTTACAAGAAAAGGGCAGAGAGGCAGTCCTGGCCTCGTGATTAATGGTGTCTGCAAATTTCTCGGCACTTACAGATTTCCAAGTGTCTCGGAATGAGGTACAGATAAGCAGGAGAGTCTGGAAGACTCAAAGTGAACAGCCATGAACCAAGCTGTATGCCAAGTGGGCTTGAGATGCCTCCTCAGGCAACTGAGCACTGCGGCCATTCATGCAGCCTCTTCGTTACACTGGCCCTCATCCTTCTCTACTAAATCACTGATCTTCAGCCCAGGAATCTGTATACATTACGAGCAGAACTGACTTAACTCTCCTCCTTTAGGAAACAAAAATAAGGAACCTTTGAAGGAAATCACTGAATTCCTGCAGGGTCCAAGTGGGTGGCCTGTCAAAAGTTCTGCCTTCCCGATGTGTTTGCTAATATTTGTGATGTGGTCTCATGATCTGAGAATTTTCCTTCTTCAGATCAGATTTTTAAAAAAAAGAATTCCCAGCTTAATGGTACACACCTTTAATCCCAGCCCTCGGGAAGTAGAAACGGGTGGATCTCTGAGTTCCAGGACAGCCAGGGCTACTTACTAATAAGCAAGACCCTTCGTCCCACCCCCTTGTTATAACAGGTTAACTCTATAGCTATTCCAGGCAGCATAAGTGTGCAAGGCTGCCATAAACCAGTTACAGGGAAATGCTGAGATAAGGAATTTTCATGGCTTAGCAGCCGAGATCAATACGTGTGCTAATAAATGCGCTTTAGTGTCTGTTACTCATTTTAGGAGACCAGACATTGTTTACAGGAGGCATGCTGGCAGTAACCGACGTAAGGATTTGAAAGTGTGGCTGCTGGGTTGCACTGTATAAAAATGAGTAATGACTTCATGGTTTCTTCGCTACGCATAAAGGAGAAACGAACTGAGAATAGTTTTAACACGTTTGCCCGCTTTGCACGGGGCCCTGGGTGTGATGCCCAGAACCACATAAAGAAAGGGAGTGGCTATCACACTGATAACAAGAGAAAATTAACACATTTAAGCATTTTTCCCTTTCTATCAAAAATTTGCATGATCAAGTAGATTTGCTGAGGATTTTTCCTTCTTGCACTCAACTCTTCTCAAGATTCTCCCCTAAACTACAGCCATAGGCCTATCGTTAGTACACTGGGTGGTGTCAATGCAGAGGCCTCTAAACTACAGCCATAGGCCTATCGTTAGTACACTGG
>NC_022009.1:120604966-120619538 GCF_000317375.1 Microtus ochrogaster
TATCGTTAGTACACTGGGTGGTGTCAATGCAGAGGCCTCTAAACTACAGCCATAGGCCTATCGTTAGTACACTGGGTGGTGTCAATGCAGAGGCCACCGCGGGGGAACAGTTTCAATGGTGCTGAACTCAAACACCACCTCTTTGAAAAGAAGCCTTGCTGATCTTGGTGGAGGCACCTTATGAGGTAGGTTCTTTCAGTGCCCCATTTTGCAGGTAAATATGTAACTTCAGATAGATAAATTTGCCCCAAATCACAGAGGCTCTCAACCTGTAGATTGCAAACCCCTTTGGGGGAAGCATATCATTTACTTACATTACAATTCATAGGAATAACAAAATTACAGTTATGAAGTAACAATGAAATAATTTTATGCCTGGGGTCAGCACAACAGGAGGAGCCGCGTTAAAGGATCCCAGCATGAAGAAGGCTGAGAGCCACCATTAGAGATGGAGAAACTCTAGCATTCTTAACCGCTACCATAAACTGGATCTTTCCTGCACACAAATATCCAGAATGAAATGTCCTCCTTTCCTTCCAGACTCTGTAACTTGGGATTCTCTGTATTAAGAACAAATTTCAATTAGGTCTTACACGTTAGGTCCTGCTCAGTCCAAATCATGGAACTGCCTCTGTAAGCCACTCATCCATTCTATCTGATAGCTCACAGATATCCTGCTCTGTCTAGCCAACCCACTTATTTTTTTTTCAATTCTATGTAAAGTTTTTTTCTAAATCCAACCGCCAGGCTTAGAATGCTTTCTGCCTATGGCACCTACCCTTTATTATTAACAACTGTATTTCTAGTCAACATAACCGCACGTGTACTCATCGTCTGGCAGGGCACAGCATACCACTGCTCTTAACCGAGAGGACGGTGACCTAGGAGCAAGCGTTGGCAGTTGGCCTGCCTCTGCTTGCTGCTGCTCCAGCACAATAAAAGCACAAGTTCCTGTTGCTTGGCTGAGTGCAATAACTCACTTGATAATAATGGGTGCATTTAGGTTCAAATCTTGGGAGAGCAAAAAAGGAGAAATAATGAACAACAGTGATTCTACTCAATAACGTAAACTGTTGGCTTCCTAAGAAAATAAATCCTCGTATTACCTATGAACACTGCTCACATTTCCAGAGCACTGCTGTTACCAAGGTAATGTTATCGAAGCTGTTCTTTACATCCTCTACACCTGATGAATCAAATACATTGTTTTTCACCAAAATCACACACTGCTCTTTACAGAGGACACCTGTGCAACAGAGGTCCTTACTAAGTAACTGGGGTCCAGATCTACCAGGAGACAGTCACCATGGTTTTGTTCCCTGGAAACTATGGAAGACACATGGGGAACTTTCTTGCCTTCTGCAGTATCACACGAATAGATTCTAGGAACTTCTCTGACCTTAATAAAAACTTGACTTGGTAGGGGACAATAAAATAATGTCCTGTGACGGTTCCGCCAGAGAGACAGATAGCATCGCCTGTGCTTCCCTACCTGGAAATGTCTTACAAAGGCGCCCATTATCCCCCTTTTCCACTAACTCTGTTCAAGACAAGTTTACGTTGGCGGATGTTCCCATCTTTGTTCAAGGCCAAACAGAAGAAATGCCAAAACATTCATTTTCCTAGACCTTCACAAAACAAGGAAAAGGAAATAGAGAAACGAGTAAGCAGCTGACTGTCGACCAAGATGTAAGATTAAAACCACTGGATGGACTTCTTCTCCTCTGCTATGCCTTCAGGAGTTCTTGTGATGTGAGGCAGAAAGACAATGGTGTTTGAGACATCTACTCATTGCATTTACCATGCAGCTAGACACTGGGCTTGGTGACCGATGGCTGGCCCAGCTGCTCTTTCCAGGCCTCCATGGTCTTGGAGGAAATCTGTGATTTGAGAACAGTAAGGCTACATGTCAAGAACGGTTACAGCTCCTTGGCTCTGTAGATCATCAGCTTCCAGAGGCCCCAGAGCAGCAAGCGCCGTTTTCTTTTTGTTCTATAACCAAGATGAAGCCCCAGGATTTGGCCCTGGAACTTGCTTCGCACCCTTCTGACAAAGCTCTGGGTTACGCTTAATTCCGACACTCGACCACTGGTGCCAAGTGAAACTTCTGAAGACTTCTGACCTCTGCTTCTCAAACAAGGTCCTAGGACCACCATGATGTTGAGTAGGAGAGGGAGGACATCCACTGAAAGTCTTTTTTTTTTTTTTAGATAATGTCTGGTTTGGGGGACTGGAGAGATGGTTCAGTTGTTAAAGGTTGGGTTCATAACCAAAAGACCAAGACCAAAAAAAATGTCTGTTTTTATATAGCATCTCTTTGTATTAATCTGTTTTGCTATTTGGAGCAGTACATACCAAACACTGATTTTCACTGTTTTCCTGAGGTGCCAACAGCAAGGCACACAAAGCATCACATTCGCCTGAGTGTACTGGATGAACTAGAAGGAGTTTATACTAGGCTTCAAATGCTAAGCTTCTTCTCATCTATGTATGATTCCAATAAACAACAACAAAAAACTTCACCATCTCATGAGAGGCTAAGGTTATTCCAGCATCCAGTACAACAATCCTCACCTGGGGAAGATTTCACCGGTCTGGTCACTGTCTAGGGCTACAGTTCACTAACAAGTCCTTGTCACCGGGTGAGGTCCTGAACTAGAGACCTGTCACCACAGAACTAAAAATAAGGAAGTGGCTCCACTTAACGTGTGTCAGAAGACACACATTTGCTCTCACTCTGTGAGGGTGCCAGGAGAAACATCCCAGATGCAGCAGCAAGTCAGCCCAGGCACTGGATTCTCAGGGCACTGCAAGAGAGCCTGGGTTCTTCAAGAACTGCCTGCTTCTAGGGGTGGGTGAGGAAAAGAGCCTGCAGCGCAAAACAACAGCAGGGAATAGCTGAGACACAAAACCTAAAAGAATCCATACTGGTAGGAGTGAAAAAATCTGGTTCACAGAATTCAAATACCTGCTGCCTCTGTATAGATAGGTGCTCCGCCCTCCCTCCAGGAAGGAAGCCTAGCTCCCCACCCCTTGAGTGCACACAACAGAGGCTCCAGTAAGGGCATGTTCACAAAGAGATCTGACAAGAGCTAACTCAGCCCGGCCAGCAAGGTCTACACCAACGGTGTGACGGAAGTGGTTCTTTGTATCCGTGATCTCAGGAGCACCCATAACCACAGCCCAACCGGGAGAAAAACATCCGAGAAACGCCAAATGATGGCCATCTACGAAATGGCTCACCACTAATCCTCAAATTGTCGAGGAAAGCACAGGTCAGAAGAGACGCCTGAGGAGACGGGCACTGAAGGCATGTGGCATTCTGAAGGGCACAGAGCACAGCTATGAACTACTTTTTTAAGCAATGGCATTCAATAAATACCATCAGGAGCTTGGTTAACAAAAATCTGTCAATGGCTATTTTGTTTACTTTTTAACATTTTGCATTCTGTACCAAATGTGAACTCATAAAAGTTAGGGCGTAGCATACAATTTGGGGTTTTTGTTGTTGTTTCTTTGGCGGTTTTTTTGTTTGTTTGGTTGGTTGTGTGTGTGTGTGTGTGTGTGTGTGTGTGTGTGTGTGTGTGTGTGTGTGTGTTCGTTTTCTTTTGGTGTTTTTCGGGACAGATTTTTGCTGTAGTTTTGGAGCCTGTTCTGGAACTCACTCTGCAGACCACGCTGGTCTGGAATTCACGGCGATCTGCCTGCTTTTGCCTCCCAAGTGCTGGGATTAAAGGTGTGTGCCACCACTGCCTGGCACCATACAATATTTATACAGATTCACAGCCACTGTCTAACAGGATCTCAGACATGATGCATGCTTTTAATACAGATGTATCAAACCTACAACCAAGTTTCCAGGGATGGAGAAACTCAGCTGATGGAGTGTTGTCTTAGCATGAGGAGGTCCTGGATGTGGTGCAGCCTGTAATCTCAGCGCTAGAGAGGCAAAGAAGACTGACCCACAGGCAGAGCTACCATAGGCTACTCTGTAAAACAACAGCAAAATAAAAAAGAACAATTGTTTTTAAAACCCTTGATAATCAGTCTGCGTAAAGTGATCAATCTGGCTGCATTCAAATCCTCTCTTTTGTTTTATTCGAACTCATAACCAGCACCAAATTGGTATCGTCATGTAAGGCCTAACGTCTGACTGCAGCTGTGGTAACTGAAGAGAACCACATGACTGCAGAGCTTGGAGCACGTCACACAGCACAGTCCAGTCTGCGTGTGACACACAGACCAGGCTAGACTACCGGAGACTCAGGGAGGTCAGAGGTTGGCACTGGGTGTCTTCTTCAGTCACACGGAAGCCACAGTATTTCACAGGGCCTGGCATGAGAGAAGCCAGTAACTCATACAGCTGTCAAGTAATGCCATTTGTAATATAGAAAACTATTTTAACACATTGAAAATAAAAAAACAAAATTATGGATCTTAAATGATCTCTTATTTATTAAGCAATATACTTCATCTCTAAGGATCCAAATGCATTTTTGTCTGACTTTTTGAACAAATCATATTAAGTCCGCCCTTCCCCCACAGCAGCTGTTGTGTGAAACTGACTCACGAAATGTAGACATAGAACTGAAATATTTGATCATCTGTCCCAAACCACTTGCCAGTATGCCTGTAGGATTTTCCATCCTTAATTTATTTCCAAAATAAATTGCTTATTGGTTTCATCAGAAATCTATGAAGATCCAGTATACCTGAAAAAATGGGCCTCACTTGACAACTAAAAATCCATTATCTTTTTTTGAATAATTTATTTACTTTTATGTGCATTCGTGTTTAGCCTGTATGTATGTCTCTTCATGAGGGTGTCATATCTTATAGTAACAGACAGTTGTGAGCTGCCATGTGGGTGCTGGGAATTGAACCCGGGTCCTTTGAAAGAACAGCCAGTGCTCTTAACCAGAGCCATCTCTTCAGCCCCCAAATCCATTGTCTTATGACCATAACAAAAAGAAAAGAATAAAGCAGGATATTACTATGACCTCTGGGATTCTAAGCAACATGATAGCAAAGAAATATAAATAAATATCCACATTGAGTCATTTTTTAAAACTGTCCGTACAACAGTCTCTGTATACAGCCTAGGCTGCAGGACGCCACTGTTCTTCAGCCTGTCCCTCCAGTTAATATGAAGTATTTGAGTGAAATAAGCAAATCTATTGAAACTACGTTTAATACCAGTCAGTGTAAATAGGAAAATACATTCAAACTCATAACCAAGGAAATGCTATCTAACACTAACATATTTCTTGCATCAGCCAAATTGGCGGTTTAATAAAAATTCATTGCAGGGATGGATTCTTACAAACTGTCAGTGAAAATATAAATAGGTACTGCCTCTTCCATGAGCCGTTTGGCAATATCTACTGAAATATTAAATATGTACACACACATTCACTAACTCCACTACCAGGAACTGAATCCATAATCATCTCACATAAGAGATCTATGAGGTGCTTTGAATGAGAACGGTCCCCTTAGGCTCATGTATTTGAATGCTTGGTCACCAGGGAGCAGAACTATTTGAAAGGATTAAAAGGATTGAACAGTTGAAGAAAGTGTCACTTGGGGGTAGGCTTTGAGGTTTCAAAAGCACGCGTCAGGCCCAGTCATTCACTTGGTCTTGGTCTCTACTTCTGTCTGTCTCTGTCTGTCTCTCTGCTTGCAGACCAGGATATGCAGGTCTCTCTGCCTCTGTCTGTCTGTCTGTCTGTCTGTCTGTCTCTCTCTCTCTCTCTCTCTGCTTGCAGACCAGGATGTGCAAGTCTCTCTGCCTCTCTGTCTCTCTGTCTCTGTCTCTGTCTCTCTCTGCTTGCAGACCAGGATGCACAGGTCTCAGACACTGCTGTAGCACCTGTCTGTATGCTGCCATGCTCCCTCCCTATAAGCAAGTCCCTGGGGAAATTCTTTCTTTCCTAAGAGTGACCTTGGCCATGGTGTCTCAAGAGCAACAGAGAACAGTGACCGAGGCAATCTACGAAAGTGCATGGTGGTATTCACAACACAGCATTATGTGTAAGGAGACACGGAGTCTGCACATCGTAACCTTAAGGACTGCCAAAACAACATGCATATGGTACATCCAGATCACGGAGTCCCCCCAGAACCAACTAGGAGATCGAGTCCTGTATGTAAAAGCGGAGAGCTTTTATTCTTACACAAGTATGCAAACTCAGTCTCTCCATATGTCCAGCGTATTGGAGTGATTGGAGAGCCCCAAGTTCACTTGCGGTTGGGTTTTTATAGTAGCAAAGGTAGGGGTGAGGGATTTCTAAGGTTCAGGACCCCTGACTGGCTGACATTTGTCTAGGGGTATGACGGTGAAAAGTGACGGGTGTGTGCTGGCAGATGATCCTATCTACAATGGTTGGAATGCGCTGTGAGCACGAGGCTGACCTCTGACTCAAATCAGCTGACAGAAACATGGAAGCAAAGGTGAGGGCTCCGTGATCTAGACTGATAGAGCGACCCTGCTTATTTAGCATCAGGAGACGTGTCTGCAAGCACGTGAAAAGGTGCTGGAGACTTTGGAAAGGGTGCGCGGTAGGGAGCCATTCTTCAGCTAGCTTTAGAATGGGTCTGAACACTCCTGGATAGACCTCTGTTGGACGGTGAGAATACGTATGTGCGTATGTGCACAATGACTCAACATCAACGCTGGCAGATTTCCTTAAACGAAGAGATGACATCATCAACGCTTGCTTCTCTCCTCCCAACTCTCCAATACTAACAGGGCTTTCTTAACATGTTTTCCACCCCATCTACTAGAACAGACTCCGGTGGTGCCTCACCATAATGGCAACAGTCCTACAGCATCACCTCGGTTATCCAGATGTTCCCCAGCCTGCAGCAAACCCTGAGTTCTTGGTGTTTTTACACCATTTGTCTGCTTGGTTTCTGGGAAGAGAAATTACTCTTTAACTATCTTACAGGCCACTTTCCCAACCTTGAACACACGGATGTAAACGTTGAAAAAAAAAAATGGCTACCTCACTACTGAAACTGTAGTAACCATATCAAACTAAAAGTATTTTTACTAAAACATGAAGTTGCCAAGCATACTTGGAAGGCTGCAGCAGGAAGTTACATAACAAGACAATGTTTCAAAGCTCAGCACCTGACGGCACTAGGCGACCAGAGTCCATCCAGTGGGAAAAGCAAAGTTTTTCTCTGACCTCCACGAGAGCCTCATACAACCATACATACACATGTGCACGCACACACACACCAAAAAAAAAGTAATAAAAGAAATTATTCAAAAACTAAGAAGATGAGCAGTATCTCCCGACAGTGCAAATGCCGAGACTATTCAAACTAAACACAACAGCCTGACTGTGAAGGCCTACTGCCCTAACTTCCGAATCCTGTCAGCAGCAACTCGCAGCACCGGCGAACATCACGTGTGTGTCCTCCCACGGTGGTGATGGAAGAGCTCTGGTGAAGCATTTTCAAAAGGCTAAATTCAGGGCACATGAGCTCCCGTTTCCCTTTCGATCCACCTCTCGGCAGAGATTCCTGTTTACTGGATTTCTTTCTTCCTGTTCAATGACTCCACCCTATTTGGACAAAACCAAAAACCTGAAGGAATCTATTTTCAGCACACACACACATTCACTGAGGAATTTCTGTTCAATCAACAGGATGCCGAGTTGTTCACAGCTGGCAGGGACCTGCAGCTTTGTTCGGGTCCACTCACTAACACCAATAGATAACTATTGAGCTCAATGTCCTTGCAACTTAAGGACTTGGAATTACCAAGGTAAAATCTTTAAGGGAAAAAAAAAAGGGAAGTGTTCCACCTTGTGGGGTACAATGTAGTTCAGTGCCCTGGGTTAGGTCACAAGGACAATAAGAGAAAAGGGGGGTGAGGCATGCGTGTTAGTAAAGGAAATGTTGCACAAACTTCTCTAGCCTCTTCTCTTGCCTGTCAACCTTTAAACGTGTTTTCTGCTCTTCACAATACTGTTACAGAGTCATCTGAAATAAGACTGTACCAAGTCCAGAGACGCGTGCAATGATTCATTTCACAGACACAGTTTCTTGGTGTCATAAACTACATTCTGAGGCATTATTTTTTCTGCAACAGCACCACTGCACCCCCACACTGTGGCAGGCATGGTCCTGCAACAAAACAACTGCACCCCCACACTGTTGCAGGCACGGCCCTGCAACACAGCACCACTGCACCCCACACTATTGCGGGCACGGTCCTGCAACAGCACCACTGCACCCCACGCTGCTGCAGGCACGATCCTGCAAGCTACAGGCTCCCGGCACCAAGCTATGCTCTCAGCAATACTGTCTAACACACAGGTACGTGCACGAGTGCTTGGCAAGTGGCAGGGGTCTCGGATGTACACTTCCTAGATGGCTATTCTGAGACTCAATGCTGGACTCATTGGTTCACTAAGAGCTGCCACTTAACCAGATGTACCGAGTGGCTTAGGACTCTAATTTCATGAAAATTTTACAGTATCCTGCCCTCTTTTGTTTTGATCTTGGAAATTTCCTTTTTGTGGTGATTGAGTAGGTATTCTTGAAATGCATATGAAGGACTGCATGATGGGTACACTCACCCTGCTATCTGTGGTTGAATGATCTTAGCCAACTTCATATGCCCATGGGGCACACATATGGACCTAGAAATTCTACTCCTCCATGGAAGCCCATTTCCTAACACTGTCAGCTGACCAACTGCCAGGAAAATCATTCTTATGGCTAAAGCAGAAGGTCTGTTACTCAGAGACTACACGGGAATTTGAGCAGGTCCACCATCCTTACTCCTTCTCCATATACCTGCCTGAATTTCAAATGATGAAAAATGAAAATATATTCAGTGTGGCACAAAAAAACTATAACCAAACTAAACATACCAGCGCTCACAACTTCAGCTGTATAACTTGGGAAACTATACTCCGAAAAGTTTCCCTTCCTACACTCTGAAAAGTGGAATAAAATAGGTGGTGGTGGCACATGCCTGTAATCCCAGCACTCGGGAGCCAGAGGCAGGTGGATCTCTGCAAGTTCAAAGCCAGCCAGGTCTATAAAGCTAGTTCTAGGACAGCCAAGGCTACACAGAGAAACACCCTCTGCCCCCCACCCCACAAAAAAAGAAAGACAAGTTTACAAACATTAAACCAGTGCAGCAGCAGGCACTTATAATCCCAGCACTTGGGAGGTGGAGGCAAGAGGGTCAGAAGTTCAAGGTCATCCTCAGCAACCCACAAAGTTCAATGCCAGTCTGGGCTATGTAAATTATTGTCTCAAAAATAAAGGCAAATAGAGGAGATCCTTTGTACACCTGTCTTCAGATGTTCTAATGCACACGTACCCACTTCATACCTATGTGCACGCATAGTGGGGTGTACCTATCACCATCCATCCCAGATCAGATTAGGGACTCATTCCAGCAGGGTATTGAGTAGTATGAAACAATAATAAAACCTCTAAGAACAAACACCTCCTATTCAAGTATCTCCCAAGGAGTAAGGGAGGGGAAATGTAATCAGGATATATTACGTGAGAAAAAATCTATTTTCAATAAAAGGGGGGTTATCTCCCCAGAGGAAACTTATAGTTGATGTAACAAGCCACATTTTGTGATAAAACTGAACTATAGTCATCATCATTACACTAATTAGTAATCCAGTGTGCATGAAAGCCAATTACAGCATGAAAATGCTATGCAAATTAATAATACAGATGAATCTGTATGTGGGTACCTTTACCCTACTCAAGAATATAAGACGTTAGCTGAACACTAATTACAAGAGAACAATTTCTTAATTCATTGAATCAGCTCAATCAGAATAAAGAAATGTTAGGAAGTAATGTTCCCTGTGTCTATAGGTAATGCATTGCCAACACTTCTCAAATACTCTTCACTGTGAGCATGTCAGGAATTTAGGGAGCCTACCCATGACCCATCGCTTTTCACTAACTCTCTTCCATTTCTTAGAAGAGCCCCTAAGTATGAACCCCTAAAAATTATGCCATCAATGCCACTGGTTCACTTCACACACAAGAAATGCTAAGGAACCCCAATATTTAAAACTACTACCACGGTATTTACAAATTGTGTTGTACTCCTCTCAAATTCCCATTTCTTTGAAGTCCGAACTGCATAATCGTATTTGAAGTGATCACATATGGAGGCAGGAGGCAGGGTGGGGGAGAGTAATTTGAGGTTATAATAGCAGAACAATCATTCAGTGGGATTATTCTTTTTGAGAGACACTGGAAAACTTCTTCACTCACTTCCTCCCTCCATCGACCTGCAAGCAAAGGAGAAGGTATGTAACCACAAAGAAGGAAGTGATCCCCAGGCCAGGCCAAAGGCCCTCTCGACAACATGAACTGACCACATTCCTGCACAGGGGTCCAGTCTCCAAAGACCAGGGAAAAAAATAGTTTCCTTTGTTTAAGCCAACCACCTCCCAGCACTTTTGTAATGCTGACCCAAACAAAACAACACCTTACACTTATTAAACCAACGTACGTCCTAAAGCAGCACTAAACAAGACATTCAAAGGGATTTGCAGGTCCACGGACACAGCTAAAGCGTTACTACCCATGCCGTCACTTTGCTAGATTACAAACAACCTGTGGGGCATATAAATCCAATTTCTCACCCAGCCTTAGCACTGAAAACCGAGAGTCCTGAATCAAAAACAGCCCTGTCCAGAAAGCTCAGAAGAGTGGCTATGACCGCCCTCCGCCCCGGGGAGCAGCTCCACTCAGCAGCAGGCTAGCCTTAATGAGGGTCAACACACTTTCTCAAGATCCCATAAAATAATATTTATTTATTAAAACACAAATAAAATATCACTGTATGTGTATGGGTACAACACATGCATACATGGTGCTCTTGGAGGCCAGAAGACAGTATCAGCCTTCAGAACTGGAGTTTCAGACGCACTGCCACGTCGGGGCTGGGAATAGAATCCGGGTCCTCTGAAAGAACAGCCATTGCCCCTCACTGCGGAGCCTTGTATCTCGCCCCAATAAAGGCTACTTTTCAACTTGGAAAAGTTCTGGAAAACTTTTCATTTGTATGGATTAGAATGTTTTGAGTCAAAGCAAAATAAATCTATACTTTACGTGTTGACTTATGTTACTTAATATTAAATACACATACAGTGATATTTTATTTGTGTTTTAATACATAGAGCTTGCCTGAAAATCAGAGTGCAGAGCTAAGCCGCTAGAGGTCAGGGAGTGGTGGCCACACCTTTAATCCCAGGACTCAAAGCCACCCTGGGTTACAGGAAATTGACTCCACCTAAAAAGAGAACTAGAACTCACACAAAGGTGTTCCCAGCACTTGGGAGATGGAGATCGGAGTGATATGGCCTTCTCGGGCATGCACACACGTGTGGCAAACACAAAGACACGTATATATACATGCACATATGCATATAAAAATAAAAATAAATTCTTTCATCTAATAACATACTTGCATCAAGAATAGGAAAAAAAAATTCAAAATCAAGGAAAACCACCCAACATTTTTGTTCTGATTTTTTACATGAAATATCACCATGTATTTCAGGTTGGCTTGGTTGAAACTATCAATCCCCTGCCTCTGTGCAAAGATTATAGGCATACCCAGCTCCCAAAATTTTTAAGGTAGTATTTTATCTATTTGTTGAAAATTCACATATACATATATGATGTATTTTGATCAAAAACACCTCCGACTCCCCCAGTGTCCCCTACACTGCCACCCTCCCGGCCCCTTGTCTTCTTTCTTGTGGTGACTACAGTCCCTTGAGTCCAATTAGTGCTTCCCACATTCACATGGGGTGTGGGACTATCCTCTGGGGCACAAGCAACCTAGCAGCAGCCACATCCCCAAAGGACAGTGACCAGCTCCCAAATGTTCACCAGAAGAACTGTTAAATGCCAAATAAAGTCTACAACTCAGAAGAGCAGAATTTACCAGCCCAATATTCATCTCTTTCTTGATAACTACGCTCTACAGTAGTAACAGCAGAAAAACCATGCAACGGGCATCTACATCACCTTGGCAACTCTTCTCCGCAACCCAAAACGTACTTCAAAATAAGAAATTAAGAAACTAAAACATTTGAAATGACATTTGCCAATGAAATATGGATACATAATAAGTCCACAGGAGGTTCTTGCCATCAGTCGCTAACCTCCCCATTTTTCTGGTGCAGAGGTTCAAAACTAGGGTCCCATATATGCTAAGCACACCTTCTACCACTGGCCTCTATACTCTCCCAGCCAAACTAATCACTAATCATTAAGAAAACGCAAATTCAGACACAAATGTTTATAGCAGCATTATTCCTATAAACCAAAAGGCAGCAACAACCCAAATGTCCATCAACTGGTGTGTGGATAAACAAAATATAGTATATTCATATACTAGAATATCATTGGGCCTTTAGAGGGAGTGAGCTGCTGCTGCTATGTTTTCCAGTCAATAAATACATCATGAGCAAATGCTGGCTATTTCATAAAACATTGTGGTAAATCATTCCATTTACAAGAATGTCCAGAAATAGGAAAAAAATTTGCAGACAGAACTATTTACTGGTGGCTGGTTTCCTTTGACGGCGATGAAATATGTTCTTAAACTAGCCTCTGCAATGGTTGTGTTTCTGCAAATATACTGAAAACCGACTACCAGCAGTCACTGGGTGCTCTCGGGCTTCCTGTTCCAAGGCAGGGGATCCTGCTGCACCTGGAGCTCACTGGCTGGCCAAGGAGCTCCATGAGCCTTCTGTACACAGTTCCTCAGGGCTGGGCTAGGGCCACACACAGCACCAGGCTGCTCAGGTCCTCATGCATGTGCAGCAGACATTTTACTGACTTATCCATCTCCCCAGCCTGGTATATATGACACTTTTTAAAAGGCAGAACTATAGGGACAGAAATCAGATCAATGGTTATCAGGCAGGGCTTGGCAAGATTAAGTTTTAAAAAAAAATACCTACACTGGAGATTTTTCAGGACAATGTGAATGTCTTCAGATCTGACAGGTATCTTTATATGGTTGCTGAGCTGCTAGAACACAAAACAAATGACCATGAACGTAGCTCGCTTTACAGTGCTTGCCTAGAAAGTACGGAGCCCTAGGTTCAATCCCAATGTACATGCTTGTATAATCCTATCGCTTTGGTGGGTTGGAAGGAGAGTCAGAAATTCAAAACCACTACCAGCGACATAGTGAGTTCAAGGCTAGTCTGGCCCACTTCAAACCCTCTCCCAAGACCAAACACTAAACGTGGAAGAGTTTGGGGATATGGCTCTGATGCAAAATGTTTCCCCAGCACATATGAGGTACTGGGTTCAACCTCAGGACACACACACACACACACACACGAATGAATCTTAACACATGTAAACTACATCAGAATTTTCCACAAACTGCAACCAATTTAGCTGAAATGTTATATTTAAAAAGAAAAAAGGAAACGGCCCCAATTCAATGGTAGTATTGTAAACACGGAAAACTAGAACGGCCCTGTGGCCTGCAGAAGCAGTATGTGCATGAGGGTTCTGATCGCAGCAACATGAAAAATCTAGAACATGCTGTCTCTGAAGCTCAGACTACGTGTTCTGTTACATGGGCAAGGTACATTGGGAGTGCTATGTAGACATAATCTGGCTGGTAAGGACATCTCCAGAAGAATAAACAAGCATTGAACGTGCCATCAACACAAGGGGAGTGGAAACCGAGCAGGTGCCTCCAGGAGACAGAGTAAACCTTCTATCATACACCCTTTATATTTTTTATGTGTGAAACACACCAAAAATAATAATAATAATAATAACCAAACAAAATAGACAAACACAAAGAACAACTTACTTAAAATATTAATTTTAAAAATATATAGTGGAGGTACAAGTGATTAGCACTTCTCAAGCCCTGAAAACATTCCAGGGACAGCAATCATGACCATGTGCACTCAGAATGCGAGCTAACTGTCAATTACCAGAGGAAAACAGGCACCCACGTAGCAGACTGTGTACTTAACCTTCCTTTCTGACCCAGCATCCCACAAAAATAGAAGGAAATAAGGAGTGTGGAAAACGGAGAACAAAGAACCGTTTGAAAAGAGAAGCTATAATTTAAGTGGAGGGAGCAGGACAGACAAGAGATATCACACAGAAAAGGCAAGAACTCACTGCACCTTTGAAAGATCTCCACCCGGGGGTGCTGCGACAGTCTCTCTCAAAGTAGTGAAAGTGCGGACTGCTACCAGAAGAGCCAGAGAAACAAATCAAGACTTTTTAGCGCAGACAGGCACAAATATTCTGTGAGCCTAAGACTCGACAACATATTTAAACATATACACCCATTACAATCAAACAGAATGGATTATTTTACTATTTTAGAAGCGTCTGGAACTCCTTAAAATCTCACATTCCAAATCATGCCAAGTTAAATCTGTCTTTCCTTTTGTTCTTGAGACTGTGAGGAACAATCACAAAGGGATGTTGGAGTCACGTGGGGATGCACACACCTGTTATCCCAGTGCTCAGAATGTGGAAGCAAGGGCGACACAGTGAGTTACAGAGC
>NC_022009.1:120619684-120626582 GCF_000317375.1 Microtus ochrogaster
AGGGAAGGGAAGGGAAGGGAAGGGAAGGGAAGGGAAGGGAAGGGAAGGGAAGGGAACCACAGTGTCACTCAAGTCACGTAACTTGAGAGGATCTGAACAGTGTTCCTCTGTGAGGTGCAATCTTCTAGAGCAACTCAGGATACAGAATAAATGTTTCTCAATCCTGGTCATATTCTAATCGCAGTCTCTGAAAGAAGAGCCTGTCAGACAACAGACTCGCTCACAAGTGAAGTCACTGTCCTCTGGGCAAAGGTCAGGAATGCCAGGAATGTTTCACTCTCCCAGGCCAACCAGTTTCCTGCTGTGACATCAACCCCGAAAGCAGCGGGCTCCCGGGTGAGAGAGGCTTCCCTGAGGCATTTTTAGTCTGGCATTGAAAGCCGAGAACCCCAGCTAAAACCCAACACCGAGAGCGTTAGGGAAGTCCACACTGACACCTCACAAGGAATGGAAATAAGAAGCCAGCCAGTTCTGTGTTCCCCATAATCCCAGACTCCTGGCTAGCTGACCAGCAGGAAAAACTGGTTGTCTACCACACACAGAGAACAACCAAAAAAGTGACCAACAATCCAGCCCAAGGAGCCAAAGCCTGAACAACTCAACTGGACTTTAGATTTCTCTTCAACAAGCCAAAACCCCTAATGGTGTAATTAATGCTACAAAAGTAACCATTCAATTGTAAAGAAACATGCAACCGATTTCCTGGCACATAACAAAAGCTTAATGTCAATCACTTTTCTCCATCTTTCCTTGACTGCTCTTCCTGAATTATGTGCTACCAAACACAGAAGAAGAATAGGACAAATCAAAGCAGTACACACTGTTACAGGAGCATCAACCCGACAAAGCAAGCAGACAGTCTCAAAAGAACTATATCTTAAAGGTAGCTTTAAGACCACCTGACACCCAAGGTACAGATCCACGCACTGCTGGCGAACAGACAGTAAGAAAGCAATTCCAGGTCCTTGCCAGATTCCTCAGGTTTGGGGCTGTGACTGAGTGTTAAGCATCTGTCTGGAGCACTAGAGGCCCTGAGTTCCAGCCAGTGCATAGGCACAGCGCACAGACACGCACAGCGCACAGACACGCACAGCACACAGACACACACAGCACACAGACACGCACGGTGCACAGACACGCACAGCGCACAGGCACGCACAGCACACAGACATGCTCACAAAGCCTATCCCATATTGGATTGCTGACATCCTTTTTTCTTTTTTTGAAACAGCATCTCTGTAGTGCTGTCTATCCTGGAACTCACTACGTAGCCGGGCTGGCCTCTAACTCCCAGAGGTCAACCTGCCTCTGGCATCAAAGGCATGAGCTGCCACACCCAGCTTTGCTGATCCTTTCTAGCTCCACAGCTAAGAACAACATTCAAATCTGAATACAGAAACCTGAGAGATCTCAACAATCAGATGAAAACTATATCCTTTCAAACCACACAATTACAAATATTTTATCCTAGAAATATGTCTTCCAAAGAACACACTTAAAATCAAACACAAATGCATGCTACAAGTATGAAGAGATCCAGCCACTCATGAAGGTGGGAAACTTTAGAGTCTGCTTCGTGACAAAATGACCCAACCTACTTGAAATACACTAGTGTAGATGTTTAAATACCATGGTTCTTTGAAGCCTGAAAACACTAAAGCTCTTAACAATACTCCACAGGAAACCTATGCTAAAACTAATCCTGGTAAGTATTAACCCAACCACCCAAATAAATCATTTTAAAACAGTTTTACTGCTTTGCACTTGCCTAAAGCTACCAGCATTGCCAAAACACTCGGCACACTGCT
This sequence comes from Microtus ochrogaster, assembly GCF_000317375.1. Taxonomy (NCBI): domain Eukaryota; kingdom Metazoa; phylum Chordata; class Mammalia; order Rodentia; family Cricetidae; genus Microtus; species Microtus ochrogaster. Next base: position 120,621,493 of record NC_022009.1, read on the forward strand.
CTAAGCGTCTCCTGCAATCCCCTCCTGCACTAAGGCTCTCATGTCAACAATGGGGAGACCTGACTACACTCGCGTAGACTCTTCCCCTTGCAAAACACTTTCGCATACAAATGCTCAATCTACTTCATGACCACCTGAAAAGTTGATACAACTCCTTTTGCACTTGAGAAAACTAAGTGAACTCTGTCATGATCAGACAGAGTCTGGGATAGGCCAGCAGTCTCTCCTTCGGGCAGCTCTTCCTGGGTAGAATTAAAGACGAAATGAACTACAAAACTGGGGCAAAAGGAAATCAAGGCGTTATTAATCTCAATTCGATTTTCTCCCAAGATCTTAGAGGAAAGTGAATTACACAACCTAGTATCTCCCAACTTAGGTGCTGTGTCTGAGGGGAGGTTATAATGCAGGTGTCAGAATCAAATAAAAGCCAATGACAGCATACCTAAATATAACCCACAGGACAAGCTCTAGTAGGAGTATCACCAGAGTTGTGACTTACAAGAGCCATGATAACTAAGTAAAATCTGAATCACTATCACTAACAAGGCAATTCTACAAATCAGTTTTGACTCACTGTTAAGATAATCAGAACCACGAATACTAGGTCCATGTCATCAGTCACGGGCTCCAGATATAACCCAGTGACAGAGCCACTCACATAGCCTGCACCAAGCCCTGGCTGAATCTCCTAAGAGTTAAATTCTTTACATTGCAGAAAACGACTCTGAACACTATCAGTATTGCTCATACCAACCTCTAATGCACACTGCATGCACTTAAATGTTTATATACTGCTATAGCATTATAGCAAGTCATGGAAACACAAAATTAATAACATGGTTTTCCCCTCAAGAAATTTTGCTGCTTAAAGGAACAGCCGGGGAGACTATACCCAGTCCAAATACGCTACAAAGAAAAGGTCAACATTTTCTTCACAGCAAGGAGGTCCTGCTATGAGAAACTGATAAGAGACTCCCGAAATGAGTCAAGAACATCCGTTCAAGTTCACAGAGGACAGGAAAGCCATTATATTGTCAAGAAATGCTACCCAAGGCTGGATTCTACCTGGTGTAGTAACTAAGATGGAGATACAGAAGACCGTCCCCAAGGGCAGGGACTATTTCCATGGCACACACAAATACAGTCACTTGAGGAAGCCCAGATGGGCAGCACCCTGGAGCTGGACTCTCAAGTTCCAGGGATGAGAGGGACAGAGCCAGGAGTGGGTTGGAAATAGGACAGTTTGAGGGCCTAGGGGACCAGGGAAAGACTTCTGAGGGTCACATACTAACTTTTAGTGGAAGATGTGGGCGGCCAGTAAATTAAAAAGAAAATTTTTAAATGTGTACATCTAATAATTATGAATCACTAACCAGGAGATAAATGCAAACTAAAACATAGGAATCCCATAAGCAGAATGGGGAGATGGTCCAAGAATGGATGAGATGCTTGCCGGGAAAACGTGAGTCAAACGGGCAAACAGTGCACAGCACACTGTTGGCAGCCTTGGATACCTATCTGTGCCCAGGCTATGGTGTGTGTAAGCCCTACTCCAAGCAACAGTGTTTTTCCTCCTCTTGAAGCCATCAAAAATTCGCCTTTCGTGGGCGTTGATTTGTAAAAAGCAGGGGACCCGATCCAGCCTAGACTAGTTTTCAGTGCAGAGAAAGAGAAGCTTTGTCCGCTGAGCGAACATTTAGGGAAACCCACTATTTACCATCTTCTGCCTATGCATAGTTAGAAATGTATATGATTAAAATCAGATGCACCGCGGGAAGTAGGAAACAATGGCTTATGTAATTTAAGCCTGCCGGCGACAAACAGAGAACCACCACGCTACACCCCTTCAGGACCACGTCCCCTGTCCTCTTGAGCACTGTAAAAGGAAACCCCCGCCAAATAAAAATCAAGATCCTTGAGTACTTTCATTCACGTGGCTGCTGTCATTGTGGCAATATATTCTGAACTGAATAAAGTTTCCTTGCAAGTTTACACTCTGTGTGTGCCTATTTCATTCTTCAGCAGACACCCAAAAAACCTGGAAATCACCAGCTGAAACCCCAACTGGTAACATAAAGACATGAGTTAAGGCCCCACATTAAAAGAGCTGGGCATGGTGGTCCAGTCTGGAACCCCATCAGGCAGATGACCCAAAACAGAGAGTGCCTTCAGAAAGAGACACTCTCTCAAAAAACACAGTAGAGACTAAAAATTAATAGGGGAATACAAAACACAGACCTTTTAGCCTCTACATGCACATGAGTGAGTTCACCGGCACACACACGAACACAAACACAAAACAATAGAATAAGAGAATCTCATAAATGAAATTCAACCCCTGCTGTGGGGCAATGGTCTGTACCCTGTCACTTATATTTTAAATAAACGTTGATTGCCAAGTAGCCAGGCAGGAAGTATAGGCGGGACAACCAGGAAGGAAGTAGAGGCAAGAAGTTTCAGTCTGCAGTCATCACCCAGACACTGACAAAGCCAGACATAGAGCAAGCAAGATGTGATTGCCTCGCCAAAAAAAGGTACCAACAAGCCACGTGGTTAACACAGACAGGAATTATGGGCTAATATAAGTTATAAACATTAGTAAGAAGCCAGAGCTACTAGACCAATCAGTTTATAATTAATAACCTCTGTGTTCATTTGGGAGTAAATGGTTGCAGGACCGGGTGGGACAGAAACATCTAGCAACGAACCTTGAAGCCAAACGACCAGAATGCTTCCTGCAGATGGTATGCCAACCCTTTAAGAAGGAGCAAATCAGCTGGGCAGTGGTGGCACAAGCCTTTAATCCCAACGCTGCAGTGTCAGAGGCAGGAGGATCTCTGTGAATCCGAGGCCAGCCTGGTCTGCACAGCAAGTTCCAGAGCAACTAAAGCTACATAGTGAGATGCTGTCTAGAAACAAGTAGGATAAAAGGGAACACGGAGTGAGGAGAGAGGGCTGCACTAAGGATAGTAACAGTTTAAAAGGTGCTGAGGTTAGCTGGCACTAGAGACCCAGGAGAGCAGGCATTAGCGTGGCGAATGGACAGTAAGCTAACACCATAGCTCACCAACTCCAGCCATCCCTTCAGAAATCAAAGCCAGCCCAGCTGCCCAGCAGCAGCGTGCCCACAAGGCAATGCGGGACCACTGTTCTCAGCCACAAGTATGACTCTTAGTAATTCCCAACCACATGAATGGGGCTCATCTGACAATGAGAAACACAGCTTTGGAATTTCTGTCTGTAACACAGCATCCGCTCTGATCTGAAAAAACATTTCTGTCGGTGCAACTACAGTCATCTATCTAATCAACTCAGAAAAGTAAAACAGAAACTGGAGTCTTACCTGAAAGCATAGTTAGCGGGGAAGGAGAAGAATACGTGTAGGTTCCCATCTTTAATCAGCCGTGCTACTACCACTGCAGAGGGATAGCTGTTTATCCATTAAGTTAAAAAGAAAACGTGGAGAAATTCTGATAACCTTCTGAAGCAGACAATAGAAGGGTGAAATCAAAATCATTTAAAATATCCCATCTATTATGGAAACTACAAGAACTGCATGGCAGAGACCTGTAATCCCAGTTATCTGGGACAGCCGAGTCCAAGTTTAAGGCCTGACTGACTGGCTTGCAGAGGTGGAGAATTTGCCTAGCGTATGAGATCCTGAGTTCAAACCCAGGTACCACAAAACTAAGCAAAGTACTATGGTGGCAGTGGAAGAGAGGAGCAGGAAAGTGAGCGGCAAGATTAGAGGTGACATGGCCGAGACCTCCTTATCTCTCCTAAGAATTTCCAACTCGTTGTTGTATATTTATTTATTTATTAAGGAAAGCCTGATTCGCGAAACTGTATTAAACCATTCGCTTATTCTTAAATTTCTTGAAAACCTAGGTAAGTTCAAGAAAGACTAGAAAGTAGCAAATAACCTAGACAAAAAATGTTTTCTTTCTATGAATAAAAGTATATGAGCCAGAATAACCACACTGACTGTCGATTAGATAGACAGGTAGATAAATAGACACAAAAGATACAATACATAGATACAGAGATGACAGACAGATGGACAGATGGACAGCGATGGGCAGACAGATAGATTGACACCTGATATCATTAAGAAGCTTTTATAGTTTTGTTCATAAAGAGATTGAGGAATCTGAGTTTTGGTATACACCTGTACTCCCAGCATTCAGAAAACTGAGGCAGGAGGATGAAAAGTTCCAGCCAGTCTGATCTACCTAGACTATCAAAAAAAAATAATCAAACTAACAGTAATAATAATAAAGGCAATATGATGCTAGTTTGGAAATCAATTCCCCCTTCCCCGCAGTGTATCTACAATATGGACCAAGAGATACTCACTAGAGTTATGAAAGCTTTGGTCCTTCCTTGGCCATATCTGGGAAGAAGAAAAGTAACTGAGGAAGACAAAAGAGCTTCACCTCTGCTGTGTCTAAACAGCAGTGAGATTCTGTCATGGCCCTCTATCCTGTCTATCCTCTATCCTCCTCAGCTCAGATTTCAAGCTTCTAGCTTTAGAAGATGGGTTACATACCTGAGCACCGCATCAGCCAAAGCAGCAAGACAACAGAACAACAGCCAAAACAAGACTGTAGCAATCCACACCTATCCCCCATCCTCCACCCGTGTCTTCCTCACGCACTCACTCCGGCCTCACCGGCCCCAGCCAGTCTCTTACAACAGGACTATCTCACTTGTAATAAGTACAAAGATGCCCAAGTGCCCACCCTTTCCTCACAGCTCACTCAAAATCTCAAAAAAGAGAACAATACACAATCATTCACAACCTGAGCCACTGGTGGTTCCTCTCCCTCCCAAATCTGTGTTTTGGTTAAAGTTAGTGTATGTGGGAAATGACACTGTCAGCGAGGTAACATTGATCTTGCTAAGAATTAATTCCCTCCCTTGCAGGGCGGTGGTGGCGCATGCCTTTCATCCCCAGCACTTAGGAGGCAGAGACAGGCGGATCTCTGTGAGTTCAAGGCCAGCCTGGTCTACAGAGCGAGTTCTGGGACAGGCTCCAAAGCTACAGAGAAACCCTGTCTCAAAACACACACACACACGCACGCACGCAC
>NC_022009.1:120626922-120641197 GCF_000317375.1 Microtus ochrogaster
AAAAAAAAACCAAAGCTAATGTATGCACAGAATTTTATTTCCTACTATTGCATATATCACTTTAACCAGTCAACAAGTGTTTATTTCTAAGTTAACAAATTTGTTTTCAGGGAAATGAGAAACAAACAAAAACTCTTCTATCATGTTAAGCCGCCCTGAGATAACTAAGGGATGGAAATAAGCAGAATACACCAAGAACAAATTTACGCTATGGAGACTACACTCAGAAATGAAGACAAAGAAAGGCTTTGTTCTGATAGTCCAGTCACCAGCCAGCCACCCTCAACTGGAGCATGCCCACTCCTCACCCCATCAATTACATGAAGGAATTTTCCACGTTGGATGCAGGACTGGAAACACTGCTCAGGAGTAACCCCAAAGCCACAATTCCCTGGGACATCAGAGGCAAGTGGCTTGTCCCCCCCCCTCAGTTCAGTCTCTGCAGCGGGACAGCAGCCACAGACTGGAGAAAGAGCTGAAGTGTCCTAACCACACTGCACACAGACAGCGCTTCAGGGGTTTGCCCACCTCCATCAAAGGGATTAATTCATTCTCCAACACCTGACGGCTTTGTTCCAAAGACATGGAGAAATTCCCTTAATCTACCTTTGGTATTTATTTCCTTTCCTCAGGACTCCAAACTAGATTTGGGATTTCAGATCTGTTTTTAGTGATGAATGTCTCTGTTCTAGTAACCGTAAACTGTGGAAGCACGCCAGAGGAAGAGAGCCAACGCCAACCTTTGCCCTCTGCATGTACTTGCACATACATGAACATGTGGACGCGCAAATACATAACTGTGGACAAAAGGATGTTACGTGTTAAGGAGATACCTCCTTGGAAGTTCATTCCTTGGTGCAGATATTTTGAAACTGTCCTGCACAGGGAAGTTCCACCAGTATCTAATGAAGAGGGAGTTCTGGCCTCCTGGGACCCTTCTGTTTTATCTTTCAAAATTGCAAAACTATTTTTATATTTTGATTGCTACAAAGAATATTTTAAATTAATGACATAACTAAATTAGAAAATTTAGTTTTTGTTTCTAGATCCAGCTTTCTGGTTGGTTTTTTAAAGAATGAAGCCTTGCAAGGTTCATTTCGATATTGAGGGCTTTTTAAATTAATGGGAGGTTAATCAGAAACATAATGCCATGCTCCAAAAGTCTTGATACATACTGGTATTTTCATATATAAATACATAATACATATTATATAATATATAAAATACATATTATACTTATTTGTAAAGATGTGAATCTTAATAAAATGTATTCTAGGTAATTTTTATTTATTTTTTACCAATTTTAGTGAGAAACAACTTAGTGTAATACTTAATACTAATTTCACTCTTTTAACCTTATTTCCTAAGAGTCCCTCATTGAACCTGAAGCTTGCCACCTGAGCTAGACTAGCTGCCCAATAGCCCTGCCTCTACCTAATCAGCTGTGGGATCCCAGCAATACCCATCTGTGTGCAGGGGTGAGGGAGACCTGAACCCAGGCTCTCATGCTTGCTCTGGTTCATTTTCTACTGAAGACCCTTTAAATTGTAGACTGATTTACATGTATTATGAATGGGAGGGTTATCAGGAATATACTGATTATATCCCAAAGAAGTTTTAGGTTATTTACTGGTTTGTATCATTTTTAAAAATGTATTTAAAAATGAACCTTAATAAATGTATTCTAGGTAATGTTTGTCTATGTTTTCCACTGTACTATTAAGCCATCTCCTTAGTCCCTGCTGCTATTTGTTTCTATGGGAGAGTACTTCTATAGAAATGGAACCAAAAATTACTGTTCCTTCTTGGCTTTTTTTTAAGTTGCTATTAATGAATAAGTCTATAATAGTGTCTTCCTTGCATCCATCATCTCTCAAGGAAAGCAACACTGAGTCCTTAAGCATGTATTAGCTCCAGTTGCGCCTAAGAGGTACTCAGCACTGAGCCTTAGGGATGAATGCTAATCCCGGCCCAATAAGCACTAGTCTAGTAAAGCTAATTGGTGAGCTTCAAATTAATCTGCTAAAGACAAGACATGGTAGGGAAGAGTAGAGGCCGTTTATCCTCTTTACATATTCTGTTGCGAAGACTGTGTTTTGGTAGGGCCTAGGATATGCTAGAAACGTGGTCTTTGTTTAGACAAACATTTCGTGAAGACTAAGGCTTCTATTCTTACCAGTAACCCTTCCTAGCCATCAGCTTCTGATAGCAAATTAATCCCACCACAAACCGCCAAGAGCAGTTTATCTATATGTCAGGAAAACCTTTATGGCAGGATGCACTACAGGAGTACACACACACGCGCGCGCACACACACACACACACACACAGATGGAGGAAGGGGGAAATAGTTCAGGCTGACTAGAACAAGCCTGTAAATCCCAGCTTCTTCAGAACCTGAGGCAGGCAGATGGTGAGTTCTAGGGATGACTGGGCTAGAGGGTGAGCTAGCATGGGCAAACACAGTGAAATTGTCCCAAAATAAAAGGTAAAAAGGGAGCTGACGATGTACTAAGTAGAACGTTTACCCACCATGTGTGAAACCTCAGGGCCAACCATAGCAGAAGACAAGGAAAAAGACAGGGAGACATAGAGACAGAATAGGTAGAGAATGGGGAGGGGGAGGGGGATAGCAATTTTTAAAAAGAGAATAAATTTGAAACAAAAGGAATTGCTTTAGAAATACCATAAGCCAGTATTTTCTCTGTGTGTTCATGTAGAGCTGGTGTGGGATGTCCTTCTGTACATGTGTTGGTTAATGAATAAAGCTGCTTTGGCCTACAGCAGGACAGAATAGAGTAAGGCAGGAATTCCAAGCAGAGATAGAGGAGAAAAGAAGGCAGAGTCCAGATCTCCCTGGATCCTTACCGGTAAGCCACGAGCCTTGTAGTAAAATATAAAATAATGAAAATGGGTTAATTTAAAATATAAGAGCTAGCTAGCAATATGCTTAAGTAATTGGCCAAGCAGTGTTGTAATTAATATAGTTTCTGTGTGATTATTTCAGGTCTGGGCAGCTGTAACAAACAAGCTTACAGCTTACACGCTGAGTGTTCATGTATAGTGCATGTACATGTTCACGTAGGTATGTGCTCATGTCTGTGGAGGCCTAAGTCTGACTTCAAGCACACCCCTTGACCATTCTCCACCTTATTTTTTGAGTCATCAACTCAATTAAAATGGCTGGCCAATGAGTTTCAAGGACCTGCCTGTCTCTGCCTCCCCAGTACTGGGGTAACAAATGCATGTTACCAAACCTGGCTTTTTTTTTTTTAAATGTGTGTGCTGGGGATCCTAACTCAGATCCTCATGTGTATACATTTTACTGACTGAGTCATTACTCCAGCCCTAAATCTGTATTTTGTATTTTTTAAAACAATATATGACATGTTTAAAACCCAATTATCACAGAAATTATAGTTACAGGCCATGTTTTACAAGTAAATATTTAGAGATATTGCTCATCTACTAGTGTATGTATCCCTATCTTTAAACAAGAGGCTGAAATTCTGAAAGTAAGCGTATACCTAGGAGAATCAAGTAGTTGAATACATCCACACGATTCTGTTACTGAGCTACATTAATGCAGCTCTTTAATCCAATAAGACTTTCAGAGCAGTCTCCAGAGAGTCACTACATAAATGTCCTACAATCATCTATTTCTTATGCAAAGTAAATTAGACAAATACTATCTGCTCACAGCAGCCATCAATCTCAATCTCTTTCTTCCCCGCCGCTCTGTATTGAGAGGCTCTAAAACACTCAAATATCCAACAACCTTTGCAAGACAAGAGCATCAGGCAAAGCTCTGGCCAGCAACAAAAACTTACACAAACCCTTGCAAAATAAAAACAGGGCTAGGGGTCCACCGCAGTGGTAGGAGAGGCCATGGATGGGGGCGGGGTATCCATGAGAATATGGAGGATGACAGAACAGAACCTTTGCCAAAAGGATCCTCACCCCTTCCCTTTCCCAGTTGGTAGTGCAACCTTGAACCTGTGCCTTTGAGGACTAAGTCATCCTGTCATCCTTAGCAACACCCTAAGCCCAGCCTAGCACTACTGAGCTTTAGATTTCTTATCAGGCCACCAGCCACTGTGTGTTCAGTGTTGTGTAATTTGTAGACTAATGTAATTCTAATGTAATCAAGGCTATGCTCAAGCCTACCTAACCAACTTACTATAAACCACTCAGGAGGATAAACTATGAGATAAAATAATAGTAAGAGGTCATCTATGAAAAAGCATGGCCAGAGTGGTAAGTGCCAAATGCTGGGAAACAGAAATAAGGGCAAACACGTATGACGCGCTCCACTCCGGAGACAACAATATGGAGTTTGTGGCATCATTATTTCTGTCCACTGTAATTTTTTCCTCATCTTTAACAAAGGGCCAGAAAGAACTCTTAGTGGAATTCAGTTCCCAGCACCCATGTCAGACTCTCACGATGCCTGTAATTCCAGATTCAGGGGAAACAACACTCTCTTCTTACTCACGTACAACATGCCATACACATACATGCATGCATGCAGTATTTAAGACTAAAAGCCTTTGACAAAAACACAGCTAGCAAGGTGAGACAAAGCTAACAAGGTACTCAGATTATCATCTGCTTTATAAAGCATGAAAGTAAAATGTTCATTAAATGAAAATAAAGACTACCAAGCTTACACTTATTCCGACGGGCTTAGATGGCAAAGCATGCATGTGGCCAGCCAAGGTCAGGGCCACACTGTGTTAGGAGACTATGAGTTCCTGCAATGCCAAAGCCTGAGCCCCAACCAAGGCCAAGTGACTGGCTGGAGCCATAAACCAGGATGTTGACAAGTCCAGTATCAAAACGCCCTATGACAGAAAGAAATACACTACAACAATCCCACGAACCAAATTAAAGATATAAACTTATAATTACAAGGGAAAGCAGCCGTGCCAGTTCACAGTTAAGAGCGAGGACTTTTAAAGTGAAACGGCTTGACTCCGACGCCTGCCAGTTAAGAATAACTGTGCTATAGATTGAAACCACACCAGAGAATCGAGACAGGAATTCCCACCCACCCCAAATCAAAGTCTCCGAGGAAGATTAGGGTAGGAGGTTCACATTCAGGAATAAGGAATTTGGGGTTCTCAGAGTACACTGGCTACATCTAAACGAAGTCTGTGGTATCCCAAGTCCAAGAAATAAGCATGCATAAGATGTTTCCAAAGCTAGAGCATCGGTTTCTTTCAGATCCATGCAAAGCACTGTGGGGGATCAGATACCAGTAAATGGAACATCAGGACCGCAAGTCTCCCTTCCCTCAACTTTTGGTATTTACCATACTGTACTTCAGTTTCTCCACTCACCAGTGCTTCAATACTCAATTCTACTTGTTTGGAAATGTTTAAATACAACAAGTGGTTTCAAATACAGTATCTAAAAAATGTAATCAAGACTACCACTCGAATACTTCTTACATTCATTTCCTAATAAATTTGAATGTGTTTTTTTTTTTTAAAAAAAAAAAATGGTTTATCTGGGCATGGGGTATGCCTGGAATCCCAGAGCTTGAGAGGTGGATGATCAATTTGAGGCCTATCTCTGCTATGTAGACTATAAAGAATAAATAAAATTAAATTAAATAAGGGAGAAGCCCTGTGTTCAATTCCCAACACTACTCACAAGGGTAAAACTACTGCAGTAATACAGGCCAGTAATTGCAGCATTGTGGATGGAGGCTGAGCTGATTACAAGTTCAAGGCCAGTATGAGCTACACAGTGAGACTATCTGCAAACCTATGTAATGTAGCATGGAGGGGAGAGGAAACATCGCAAAATGTTTTGCTTGGCAGAATCCAAATAATTATACCAAAATAATCACATGTTAAATAGATTTAGGTCATAGCTCGATGTTTGTAACAGTTTTCGGTTTTTGTAAGATTTTAATCACTTCAAAACTTGACCTGAAATTTTCTTTTTCATTTTTTCTCTCAAATGTAATTACTAGAACTATAAAGTAAAAACAAAAAAAAGTATTTAAAGTATATATATACTTCATTTTTATATATATACTTGAGCCCAGCATGGTGTCTCACACCCTGTACTCAGATGACTAAAAACTGTGACTCCAGTTCCAAGCAATCAAACACTCTCTTCTGGCATACATGAGCATCAGCCATGCACACGGCAGACATGCAGACATGCAGACAAAACACATACGAAACATAATAAAACAAACCTAAAAAGACAACAACAGTAACTGTAACTAGTCAGGCCTGCTGGCCTGGCCTATGAGTCCTAGCTATTCCAAAGGCTGAGGCAGGAAGACTATAAACTGAATATTTGCCTGGGCTACAGCAGTGAGTTTAAGGCCAGCCTGGACAGTAAGACCTTGTTTCAAAATTACAAAACAAACAAGCAGAACACACAGAGGTGGGAATACAGAACACAGCCCAGTGGTATAGTGCTTGCACTGTAGACACAAGGTACCAAATTACAAGACTCAATTCCCCGCACTACAGAAACAGAAAGATAAAAATCCAGACGAAAGATCCAGGGCTCCTCATTAAGAGTAAATCACTCATCAGGAAAAAGATTATTTGAAACTTGGTAGTTCCCCTCCAGGGTCACAAAGGTGCTCCAAACATTTTACATCCTGTCTCTAACTTTCAGTTTTTAAAAAGCGTAGTCTAAAGAAGCTTTGTAAGGGCTAGACGGAGGGTACGTGTGAGGACGTGGAGTTCAAATCGGCCACATAAAGCTAAGAAAGCCACGGGAGCCCGTTATAAACCCGCGGCTTCCATAGAGAGATGAGAGGAGTAGACAGGAGAGTAACCAGACCCTGCCTCAAACGGGGTGAGAGAGGAGGACAGGCTACTCCCGGCGTTATCCTATGACCTCCTCACAGACACACACACACACAAACTAAAACCAAAGGAAATGTTCTATAAAATAGTTCAGAGATCCCATGCGCACCACACAGAGGGTCCCCTTGGGGCAGTGGTTCTCAACCTTGGGTCATAACTCGTTTGGGGGTCAAATATCACATTTTCTGCAGTTACGATTCATAACAGTAGCAAAATTAAAGTTATGAAGTAACAACAAAATCATCTTATGGTTGGGGGTCACAACATGAGGAATTCTGTTAAAGGGTTGCAAGTCTAAGGAAGGTTGAGAACCGTTGCCTTAGGGTAACATCTAAAACAAGCGTAAGAAAATTTAAATACTGAGATTCCATCTGATAGCATTCAGTTTTTTTGTGTTTGTGGTCCAAAATCCATAATTCCATACTGCATTTGGTTATGCATGATATTTTATTCTTTTCCAAACTGTGAAGCCCTGTGCATTTCTCAATGTCCACACCTCCAGCACTTCGAGAAAATAGTGCCCAAATGTTTCACTCAAATGTGGATCTGGGGCTGGAGAGATGGCTCAGTGGTTAAGAGCAGTGTCTGCTCTTCCAGAGGTCCTGAGTTCAATTCTCAGCAACCACATGGTGGCTCACAACCATCTGTAATGAGGTCTGGTGCCCTCTTCTGGCCTGCAGATGTACACACAGACAGAACATTGTATGCATAATAAATAAATAAATATTTTAAAAAAAAAATGTGGATCTGCCTGATGTTTTCTGAAACTGAAACTTGTTTTTTTTTTCTTTTTTTAAGACTATTATTTTATTTTTATGCATATAAGTGTTTTGCCTGATTGTAAGTAACTATGTGCAACAAGTCTGGTGCCCATGGTGGTGGAAAGGGGGCACTAGATTCCCTGAAGCTGGAGTTACAGATGGCCGGGAGCTACCACGCAGGTGCTAGGAATTGAACCCTGGCCCTCTGCAAGAGCAGTAAGCACTCTGAACCATCGCTCGAGTCTCCGGAAATCGAGTCTCTTTACTTTTGTGGGATTTCTGAAACAGAATCGTCACTCAGGAGTGCTGGCTGGCTGCTGCGTGTTAAGAGGCTGGCATCTAGTCTGGTGGGAACGTCCCAGCCTCACTCAGTCTCTTCAGGGCCATGAGTGTCCAATGCCGTGCATCACATCAGGAAGGCAACGGTGGACACAGAGCTCATTGCTGGAGGCTCTCAATTCCGACCACCAGAAGGAATCACATGCAAGAAAGTCACCATTTGCTGGGTATACCTGTTCCTGCACCCACTGGATAACCCGATCAGCTGCCGAATGCAGGGTTTGTAGTCACGAAACTCTTACTTCAGGCACACCATGGGTGAAAGGCATCTGACCCCAGGAAACCTTGCTTTTCTTAATAGCAGTCCCAAAGCACAGGAGTAGCCATGTTGGCAATCTTATCACAGCATATTGCTATAACTGCTCTGTTTTATTACAATTATTGTGGATCTCGTTCTGGACCCAGTTTATAAATTAAGTTTTATTATAGGTGTGAAGGTATAGGGGAACGTGCACCAAAAGATGAGGCACTATCCGTGGTTCTAATCATCCCCTCGGGTCTTGAATAGAAAAATAAGGCCTACAGTATGCCCACAGGACTTCCTTCTGATTCTTCTAAAGTCCGATTGGTGTACACCCGGTGATTTCCTGAATGAGAGACCCATAATGACTAAGGCTACTTTTACTACTTGCATTGCTACCAAAAAATTAATGGCATTCTTTAGCCATCCCACATCCTCACGTGATGAGAGCTATGGCTCACCCAAGACATGACCTTAGGTCTCTGTGTTGTGAACATTATATAATTCCCTCCTCAATTTAAATCCATCTGGCCAATCCCAGATATCACTGGTACTTTAGGAACTTAAGGCCAAATCACTGAGTGACAACTGTAGCAATTTGAAGTCCGTCCCAGAAAGTCCCACACTGAATGATTTCATCTATGTAATGTTTTGAAACAACAAAATTATAGAAAAAAAAAAGCAGATTACTGGTTGCCAGAAGTAGGCACGGAAGCGGTTATTATAAACATGAAGAAATCGCAGGACGGCAGTGCATGCCTGTAACATTAGCACGTCAAGCTCACCCTCAGCTATGTAGTGATCTTGAGATCAGCGTGGGCTACACAAGACCCTGACTCAAAAAAATAAAAAAATAAAATAAAAAAGTACCAAATGACGAGAGGCGATCCTTCGTTTCCTCTGTCAGGCAGATATCGCTCTGTATGGTCACTGAATCCCACCACAATCCTAGCGGTGACACCGCAATATTGCTTCACCAGACGTCACTCACAAACGGCCACACAGCACTCCACACTGTACAAGCATCCCAAGTAAGAAGTTTAATATAAAGATGAAGCCAGACATGGAGGCACATCCAACACTCAACTCACGAGTGGAAACAGAAGCATCAAGAGTTATAGGCCAGCTTGAGCTACACAGTAAAGCCCTAGCCTCAAGAACAAAACACAAAAACCCATGATGTAATAGACAAAACCAACCTGCAGCCAGCAGGCCCCATGCACCCCAGGATAGGTAAGAATGCAGCCCAACACATCTGCAGATGACACACTGGCCTCACTCTCAGAACACTGGACACCCCAACCTGCCTCTCCACAAAGCCCACCAACACCGCGCTAAGCATAACTTTTCAAAGATGGACGGAGAAAACAGACAGACCTGACAGCCAGCAGCGAGTGGCACATTCACCCAGGTCAGCACACGGTTAACTATCGTGTCAGCGCAGAAAAAAAAAAAAAAAAAGGTTTCCTTTCCCCTCAAAAATATAAAAACAGTCACAATTAACATGGCAGGCCTCTTATTTCTACCCCCAAAGGTGAGGGATGTACACACTAGCATATGCTGACCGGCTACGGCTCGCTAACCTCTAGCTAGGACAGAGCAACCAAAGAGTTGTACCTGTGCTACGAATCCCTCCTGTCCCTCCTACTGTGCCAACATTAGCTAAGCAACACACGGCACTGTGGCGCGCTACAGCTACAGCGTGGATGCTGAGTGGTCCCCCAAGGCCTGCTGAAGGCTTGTTCCAGTGAAGCATGGATGCTGAGTGGTCCCTCAAGGCCTGCTGAAGGCTTGTTCCAGTGAAGCACAACTGGGAGGTGGTAGCAGGAGCAAGAGTCGGGGATTGAGCGGGAGGTCTCCAAGGTCACCAGCTCCTTCCTCTCTCGTTGCTTCCTGACCAAAAGATGGGTACGTGTCCCTGTATCACCATCTGAAGCCCACCAGGGTCCTGAAAAGCAGCAGGCCTACCTAATCATGTACTTCTTCAGCTGAGCCCAGACAAACCTGTTCTCTTTATAAAGGAAGAGTGTAACAACTGTTCTCAAACACTAACTACAGTCACTATTACACTGTATCACCGGCAGTCAGTACACCCCCACCTCTCCCAACAGTGCTGTCTAGAAACCACGTCAAGAAATACTATTATACGTGGCATAACTATAAGTCAGATGAGGATGGCTCCGACTTTCGGGGTTCAATAGGATTTGTTGTTTTGCGTTTTGTCTTCTTTGGGCTTTGGGGGGTTTATTTGTTTGTTTATTTATTTTACTTACAATTACAAACGATGCATGCATTCAGCAGAAACCCTGTTTGAGTAGGTTTTGAATTTTGACCTTTCCTAGACCAGCACTATACATTACGCTATTCTTCCAACTGGGAAGCTCCCAGGCCGCAGCCATCTGAAGGTAAACAGCAGATACTCGGCAGTAGTGGGTTGTGAGGATGGGTATATTCAATACACTTTCAATGTACCAAGACGGCCTACTTTATTTTGTTTCAGCTGTCATTTAGACACAGTGAATTCCACTGAGTCACTTTGCAAAAAAAAAAAAAAAAGTTTAATACTGAAAAATAAATATTAATTTCTAGGAGGAGATGGGATGAGAAATATTTTACACATACCATTTTGAAAGTAAATATTTAAACACACCACAGAAGCAATTTCAAAGGGTCTGAATTCAACAAGCTAATAAAAGTAGTTTAACAAAAAAAAAAAAATTACTGTATGAAGCCTTGGGGTATAATGCTGTTTGTAATTTATTTATATCTTTTAAACTTCATTAAATTGCCTTGGTGACCACAATTCTCGTTTAGGTGATTAAAGACATAAACCCAAATCATTGGCTAACACAGTCACTTAGCAATCCGGGTTTTCAACAGAGGTGCATTGAACGGTATCAATAGAATGCTTATGGCTCATTCTTTTCAAGGGAGCACATTATTTTAGAACACAGTGCCCCATTGAGAAGAAGGAGCACAAGTTTCCAGACACACAATACAGAGTAAACACTGGACTAAAGACTCTTCCTCTTCTAAGAACATCAGGTGAAACAGTGGAAGCCTCTTGGCTAAAATCTCAGGTGATCATTTTTTCTTGTATTTTTCCTTCCCATTCCCAGCTTTCCAGGGCCATGCCTGGGTGCTCGCCACCTCACGGATACATGAGAAGAGTTCTTAAGTGTCAAATCCCCACCACTCTCCAGCCCCAGATGCGCTAAGCATCGACTGTTTAACTGCACGGGGGTGTAGCTGTCAAAAAGATTGAAGCAACTGACTGACCCACATACAGAACTTGTCTTCAGAGAGTCTGGTAAAGGGTTAAGGAGGCAAGGGAGGGGGAGCGGACTCCAGCAAGAATGAATAAGTAATGTTTTCTTTCATTCTTTTCAAGCACCTTCTGCTTTTGACCTGACACGTTCACTTTATCAAGTCAGCCCTCAGAAGCACGAGAGTCCACAGCCAAGTTTCCCTAGTTCTTGCTCTTCCGGTCATCTCAAGCTATGCCACGAGGCTGTCTTAGTTATATTACAAAGACAAGCCTCCATGAGAACGCACTGCACAAGGAACCCCTTCCACTGGTGTGCCAACACAGCATGTTTTCTACTCAAGGAGGTAGCCAATTCTAGAGAAATCATCTTTGACAACTTGGGTAAGGACGGGAAAGCACCCATATTTCTAACTAATTTCTCTTGAAGACGATAAACAAAGGTGTGGGTTTGCACTAGTAAATATGAACACCCAAGTTAGCAGGCTGACGACTGAGAATGTTCACCGCTAAGTTGGCAGGATTCTATGTCTGCTTCTCCTGAGGTCGGTGGGTAAAGACCTGTGGAGCTCCTAGGTCTTCAATGGCGCTTTCAGCTTGCAGGTAACCGCCCTCTTTCTCGCTGGGCCAGGAGTCCTCTGCTGGGTCGGTTTCTATATTCCACAGCACTGGCAGGGAAACCTAACAACGGCCCATTTACTTGGCCAAACCACAGGCTGTCAAAGGAGAGCAAGTGTTGTCTCTTCCAGACTTCCAGACTGCTCTGGTGACTGCCCCTCTTCCCCCACCTCCCTGCCCCTCCACAGGGACACACCTGATAAGAGATTTCACTATTATTTTTTTAAGTCAACTCTGCACACCATGCCCCCGTCTAATTCCTACTCCAGGCCTGTGACATCTTTCTGACCAGCCTTGCTGGGCTCTAAGGTCCTCTGCGCGTGTAATTTCACTTGGCACTTCAAACTCTGTTCTTGAAAGGAACTGGGAGATCTCAGGAAAGTAGCTCTGCCTACACAGTCAACTGGGAGTGCCTTTTCCAGAGTAGAAAATGGGTACAACGGACGGTTTCCACCAACACTGATGACGGAAGCACAAGAAGGGCAGCGGCACTGCCACCAGAATCAAAGGAGGGCATGCCCAGTGCCAGATAAAAACTGCCCTTTAGCAGAGGCACTTCTGGAGACACGTAAATGAGCGTTCTTGTCAAATTACAGCTCATCTTCCATGGGTTTGGCAAATATGTAATCTAGACACATTTCCCACACATGACACCTCCATCCAGCAAAAAGAGAACCACCAAAAACAGGACCAGGTGCCATTCTTGGTGCTGGTCCAAAGGCAGCCAGTGGAAGATTCTACTTTATTTTATTCCCTTGCCATTAAATAATCATCATTAGAGACAGACATGCTTTTTTTTTTTTTTTTGACAGATGGCATCCAACGCCTCCCAAGCAAAGCAACTTTTTTCAACTCTCAGATCTTCCTTGTATTTACTGCTGGCCCCAAGGATATGCAGACCTTATTTAATTGCCCACAGGGCTGGCAAGCAGGATCCCCTGAAGTCACCACCCCAACATTTAGAGATGCATGTCATTATCCAGGAAGCAAAAGAAATCAAACCACATTTTTATAACGCTCCTCCCTCGCTAATCCAAACCTAAGAAAATCAAGTCCAACCCCACCAGCAATGTCTCCGTTTAAAAATAAAAGAAACCTGAGGATCAACAAATGTGTAAAGCTTAACCACTTATCTAATTTTGGCAAGGTTGTGTAAATCCAAAGAATCTGCCCTGAGAGGAAGAGGGAACTGAATACGCCCCGTTCTGCAGTTATGTCTACAATTGGAATTTAAAGCGCTAGCCTAGCTGTCAACTTCTTCCCTTCCCTTCCCTTGAAACATCCCTCTTTCAAGAAAGTAAAAGTGGGAAAGAAAGACAGGAGCCTCGGTGTCTCGCTTTGTAAGGCTCACAACGATCAGACTTTTGCACCACAGTTCCTTCTAACAGCTCCTGAAACACCCCTAAACTCTAAAGATGGAAGAGATGTAAGGGAATAACTGAGCCTGCAGTCAGGGAAACAGTACCTGGCTGGCCGAGGAGGTAAGACCGGACCCCAAGACTCAGAGGCCCGGGAGTATGGGACCCGAGAGAAACAAGCCCTAGAGACAGCATCTCTTCCCCGCAGACCCATGGGCAAGGTCAGTCACAAGGAGCGCAGCGTAAAGGACAGCAAAGGAGAGGGCAACAATCGCAGGACGGTCTGAAAAGAATGCCCTTGGAAGTTGGGGCAGGGGAAGTCCTGGATGGGGAAACGGGCTGCTTTCTCAGCCCAGCGGTGCCGGGTCCTTGGAAGGGCGCAATCTGCAGACACCAACCCTCGGCGGCTAGCAGCGCGTCTCACCTGGGGGGTCCTCTCGGCGGGGTTCTTCATCACCGCTTGGCGGAAGCTATTATCCACGTAGGACGCCATCTCCCCCTGCGGGGCGCACCGGGACCGCTCCACACACTCGCCGGCCTCCCGGCCCAGCGCCACTGCCCGAGGGAAAGCAGCCCAGGCGCGGGGCCGGGGCGCAGACAGCACGAGGGTCCGTGCAGCCCCGAGCTGCTCTCCTCCTCGCGGCCCGCTGTCCGTGGAGCCGGACTCGGCGACGACCGGGCTGCGCTGGGGAACCGTCGCCGTTCGCGCTGGCCCCGGCGGGCCGAGTTATTTTTAGGGAGGTGCAAGCAGCAACGGCGGGCGGGGCCTCTCCGGCGGGGCCCTAGCTCGACGCGCTCCGGCCGCGCTCGCTCTGACGCGTCCCGGGAGGGCCGCGCGCTGAGCCTCAGGT
>NC_022009.1:120642032-120645307 GCF_000317375.1 Microtus ochrogaster
AAAAAAAACCTCCTTGGAGTCTGTTTATTTGTTATGACTGCAAGGACGGTGCTGCCCTCCCGCCTTCCGCGCTCACTGACACCTAAGCCCTTAAATGACCCCTGCGTTGGGTAGACGGGAATGCTGCTTTCCGACCCCAGAGCTGATACCACCTCGGACAGGCAAACAGGTTAGCCCGTCGTGAGCAAAAGGCCACGATGGCAAGTTCTCTAACATAATCAGGAATGTCTATTACTAGACTGGACTTTGCCTCCCACTGGGCAGAGCACCTTCTCAGGATCTCGAGTTTCCGATCCGGACTTGCCCGGTACAAAGCCTATATTAGTGTGGTAAGATCTCCCTGTTCTTGCGGGTTCATCCCTCTGGGTCCAGGCCTGAGGTGTGCAGCGTCAGCCTGAAGTCAGATTGCTGTGTTTTGAAATCTGCACGGAGACTAAAGACGATTGTTATTTTTTCTTGGGAGCTACTACATTGAACTTTAAAAAAAAAGCATGCTTTTTCAGCACCCAATTTATTGTAACCAATTGGGACAGGCTGTCAGATACCAGGGTGGGGAGTGGGGTCCTTAGTCACCTACACTGCCCTAAGCAAGTTGCATAGCTTCTAAAAGAAAGGACCTACGTGCCCAACCGAATCTTAGAGAACTGAGTCTAAGTTGCAAAGTGTATCTAACAGATCCTTTTGTATTGCTTTTGCTACAATTGCTTCCTACTTTGTGGTAGTAGATCACCAACAAACATTCTTCAGCAGAGTCAGCCAGGTCAACAGCCAGACAGTAGTGGCTTATGCCTTTAATCCCAGCACTCAGAAGGCAGAGGCAGGGGATCCCTGTGAGTTTGAGGCCAGCCTGGTCTACAAGAACTAGTTCCAGAACAGACTCCAAAGCCACAGGGAAACCTTGTCTGGAAAAAGCAAACAAACAAACAAAAGGCAACGAAACAGAAAAAGAATTCAGACCCGATGATGTGAAAAAATATACCTGACATCCCCACCTGGAGTCTAATCACCATTGCAGAGAGAGTGTGTGTACAAATCTGGTTCCATGCCTCTTTCCCCAAATGTACCCAGTTATAGCCTTCACCTTCCCAATTAATAACACACTATTATTACCTGTGCTATCATCACCATCCCGGTGGGAGGGGGTCACCCTAGTGTCTTCTTGATTTCTTTCTCCTCTATGCAACAAAGTTGGGTTAAACCTGCTAGCTCAACTTTCAAAATGCTAATAGATGTGCGTTCTAATCTCTACCACCTTTCCTACCACGATCCTAGTTCAAAGCAGTATTATCCCCTGACGACACTTTGCAGTAGTCACGTCTTGTACCCATTTTTGTTGTTGATATTGTTCTTCTTCTTCCTCCAAAGAGCCATTTTCAACACAGCAGCCAAAGTGATTGTCCTCACTCCACTTGAGTCTTTGCTTATCTTCCATGGCATTCACCCCAAATGAATTCAGCCCCTGTGGTCCTGAGTGATCCCTGAGCATAGTCCCCTGTCCTGGCTTCTCTCTGGCCTTGCCGAACATCTATCATGTTCCCCCACGCATTTCCTCCGGTGCGTTCGCTTTCTGGCTTCCATGCTGTTTCTCGAGACGTAAGCAAACTCTGGTCTCTGGGCCTCCCATCTGCTGTTCCTTCTACTGCCTTCCCCATTCCACCCCCACCACCCAGAGAAAAAGAAAACATATGTAACAGTCAGAATGTTGTTTCTCACCTCCTTTATTCTCCTCTCAAATATCCTTAGTCAAATGTCATTTTCCTTTCTGTTTTTGAGGCAGGGTCTTACGTAAGCAAGGCTGGCCTCAAATGTAGTCAAGGATCACCATGGACTTCTGATCTCCCACGTGCTGAGATTACATGAGATTATGATGCTCTATGGTGTCCAGTTGGTTTCTGCAGTCCTGAGGATCAAACCCCCAGCTTCAGGCATATTAGGCAAACACTGCCAAATACGTCATGCCCCAGGCCTGACAGACTGATTTGGAACTGCAATTCCATGAGCACTTTATAAAAATCGATGCTAAACACACGGCCATCAATAGAAGGCATTGCTTGTGGTCAGAAGTATAGCTATGTTTTTCCCTCCAGAAATGTTAGCCCCCACCCTCCAGTTCTCTTACAGTAGAAAGAACGAAGTTTTTCCACCTCAGCGCTCCGATATTTCAGACCCAAAGAAAGCTAGGAAGGAAAGCGGTTGTGTCAGCATGAGAGATTTAACAGTGTGACTGAGCAGAGTGCTTTTGCTAGTTTGTATATTGTTTGATTTATATTTTTAATTAATTTTATGTGCAGGTAGAGCCATGATAAAACATTGATGAGCCAGGGGAAAATGTATCTATGTGACATGTCATTCTGATCCGTGGGACAGCCATCCTTCACTCTGAACTGATGCCACCTCTAAAATCAAACCCAGGATTCTGACTCTGATTGTGCCTTGATATACTGTATCCAACCCCTCTCAAGGCCTCTAGCCTGAGACCAGCCTTACGTCCCCTGCTGTCAGTCACTGCGCTCCCCATGGAGACCCTCTGGATGCTGCTGGCAAGTGAAGTCAGTGTTTGCTGGTGGAGCACACAGACTGAGAACGACTCAGGCTCCAAATTAGCTTCAGCTCTCCTGAGATTCTACTCATCTGACCTTAACGGTTAAAGGAATTGGAAAAGTGCATATTTCTGAGGAAGGAGAAAGTTTGAAGAATCAAGCTCTCAGACAGAAACCTGGCCTTGTGAGGGTCACACAGCTGGGCAAAGGTGGAAGGCAGAGGAAGCTCTATTCTAGTAGAGCAGGGCAGCTTTCTGGATCTTTCCATCACCTCACCTCCTCCGTGGAAAGGCAAGTTATTTAAAATAGTGCCTGGCATATGACACAAGCAGCTACTCATCTGTCTGTCCCTTTGAAGGAATGAGACAGTGTGCAGTCTGTAGCAAACAGGCAATGAATAAATATTGAACTGAGCACTAGGTTCTGAGAAGGTTTTAATGAGGATCTCTCCCAATCTTCTATTGCATGTAGTCAGACTCCTAGAAGCCTAAAGAAACAAAACCCCAAATGATTCAGAACACCTAATCTATACAACATGCTTAGGGATGTATTAGAAAAAACCCTTTAAAGCTATAAGTAGATATTATCTTCAAGCCAGATCTTGAAATATTTCTCTGGATTTATCATCACATTTTCTAGATGGATGAACGAGCACAGGACAAAAAGCCCCTCATTTTTACACCTGCCAGTTGGAGGCAGCATAAGAGATGACGTGCTTCGATTATGGGTTGCTTG
>NC_022009.1:120645659-120647046 GCF_000317375.1 Microtus ochrogaster
GGAGTGCGGTTTGGAGGTGGGATTCACAATATTCTGGCTGAGATTTGGCTGAGGATGTTGCAGCCCAGGGGAAATGTTTTGCAGGTCCCTCTTTGCATATCATCCTTTCCCATGAGACAAGAAATTCACCAGCTCTGAACTCCTGCCTTGCTACTTTCTGTCCTTACCAACCATAGCGACAAAGTGTCCCAGGGAGAGGCTGTGGGTGACATTTGTGAGGCAGGTGGTATGGTTTAACTGCACACTTGGCTGACCTGAAATGTGTGAGTCCTGGTGAAGGATGAGCCGCAGGAGAGGCAGACTGAAGAGGAGTACGGTGTGCAGGACAGTAGTCAACACTCCCTACCCCTGAACTTACCTGGTTCAGTTGTGGCTTTCAGAGTTTACTATAGGGAATAGGAGGCCCCTGTGTTAGCTTGCTCCAGATCACTCCAAGGCTAAAGACAGGTCAGGAACTAGGGCAAATCACAGCCCATTTTATTGCCAGTTTCCCCATCTGTAAACAGGATGATAATAACTGTCCACAAACCTCAAAGGGTGGTGATGACGAAAATGATCTTAAGAATAACAACCCTCTGTTGAGTTCATACTATGGCTCAAACACCATGCAAGATACTTTGCATGCATTGTATTTGATACTCATAAATCTTCAGGGCATGTAAATGCTTTCTTTTTGTAGAACAGAAAACAGTCTCAAGGGGGTTTGTTTCCTCTTGCATTTCTCTACTTCATGAATCTATCTGATAATATTAGTTGATCTAGTAAGGATATAGCAGTCAACAAAATAAGTAAAAATTATTGGCTTTCACAGCTGACGTTACAATGGAGGGGGACAAAAAATAATAAATATAATATGTGGGATGTGAGCTGGTAGATAAAGCCAGGAACATAGGCTATCCAAGGAAGAACTCCCTCCCTAGGTTAGTTCTCTGACTTTCAGCCACTCTCCATATTATAGTCACACCTGCACACACACTCACACTCATGCACACACATGCACGCACATGCACACACACAACACAAGCACACACAGACATACACACACTCAAGTACACATGCACACACACATACACACACACTCACGCACACACATGCACGCACATGCACACACACACAACACATGCATACACGCACACACACACACAAATAATGTATAGCAAAATCACTCTGCCAATTTTAAAGGAACTAATAAATGCTGTAGTTAAGATAAACAAAGTGAGTCGGACCTGGTGGCACACACCTTTAATCGCAGCACTTGGGAGACAGAGGCAGGCGGATCTCTGTGAATTCAAGGTCTGCCTGGTCTATAAAGCAAGTTCCAGGACAGCCAGAGCTGTTACAGAGATAAACCCTGTCTCAAATAAGAAAAAGTAAATAAATAAACCAC
>NC_022009.1:120647891-120653199 GCF_000317375.1 Microtus ochrogaster
CAAGCAACCCATAATCGAAGCACGTCATCTCTTATGCTGCCTCCAACTGGCAGGTGTAAAAATGAGGGGCTTTTTGTCCTGTGCTCGTTCATCCATCTAGAAAATGTGATGATAAATCCAGAGAAATATTTCAAGATCTGGCTTGAAGATAATATCTACTTATAGCTTTAAAGGGTTTTTTCTAATACATCCCTAAGCATGTTGTATAGATTAGGTGTTCTGAATCATTTGGGGTTTTGTTTCTTTAGGCTTCTAGGAGTCTGACTACATGCAATAGAAGATTGGGAGAGATCCTCATTAAAACCTTCTCAGAACCTAGTGCTCAGTTCAATATTTATTCATTGCCTGTTTGCTACAGACTGCACACTGTCTCATTCCTTCAAAGGGACAGACAGATGAGTAGCTGCTTGTGTCATATGCCAGGCACTATTTTAAATAACTTGCCTTTCCACGGAGGAGGTGAGGTGATGGAAAGATCCAGAAAGCTGCCCTGCTCTACTAGAATAGAGCTTCCTCTGCCTTCCACCTTTGCCCAGCTGTGTGACCCTCACAAGGCCAGGTTTCTGTCTGAGAGCTTGATTCTTCAAACTTTCTCCTTCCTCAGAAATATGCACTTTTCCAATTCCTTTAACCGTTAAGGTCAGATGAGTAGAATCTCAGGAGAGCTGAAGCTAATTTGGAGCCTGAGTCGTTCTCAGTCTGTGTGCTCCACCAGCAAACACTGACTTCACTTGCCAGCAGCATCCAGAGGGTCTCCATGGGGAGCGCAGTGACTGACAGCAGGGGACGTAAGGCTGGTCTCAGGCTAGAGGCCTTGAGAGGGGTTGGATACAGTATATCAAGGCACAATCAGAGTCAGAATCCTGGGTTTGATTTTAGAGGTGGCATCAGTTCAGAGTGAAGGATGGCTGTCCCACGGATCAGAATGACATGTCACATAGATACATTTTCCCCTGGCTCATCAATGTTTTATCATGGCTCTACCTGCACATAAAATTAATTAAAAATATAAATCAAACAATATACAAACTAGCAAAAGCACTCTGCTCAGTCACACTGTTAAATCTCTCATGCTGACACAACCGCTTTCCTTCCTAGCTTTCTTTGGGTCTGAAATATCGGAGCGCTGAGGTGGAAAAACTTCGTTCTTTCTACTGTAAGAGAACTGGAGGGTGGGGGCTAACATTTCTGGAGGGAAAAACATAGCTATACTTCTGACCACAAGCAATGCCTTCTATTGATGGCCGTGTGTTTAGCATCGATTTTTATAAAGTGCTCATGGAATTGCAGTTCCAAATCAGTCTGTCAGGCCTGGGGCATGACGTATTTGGCAGTGTTTGCCTAATATGCCTGAAGCTGGGGGTTTGATCCTCAGGACTGCAGAAACCAACTGGACACCATAGAGCATCATAATCTCATGTAATCTCAGCACGTGGGAGATCAGAAGTCCATGGTGATCCTTGACTACATTTGAGGCCAGCCTTGCTTACGTAAGACCCTGCCTCAAAAACAGAAAGGATGTTCCCATCCTAGAATCTACAGCGGAAGGAAGAACTCCCTCCCTAGGTTAGTTCTCTGACTTTCAGCCACTCTCCATATTATAGTCACACCTGCACACACACACACACACACACACACACACTCACACTCATGCACACACATGCGCGCACATGCACACACACAACACAAGCACACACAGACATACACACACTCAAGTACACATGCACACACACGCACACATACACACACACTCACGCACATACATGCACGCACATGCACACACACAACACATGCATACACGCACACACACACACACACACACAAATAATGTATAGCAAAATCACTCTGCCAATTTTAAAGGAACTAATAAATGCTGTAGTTAAGATAAACAAAGTGAGTCAGACCTGGTGGCACACACCTTTAATCGCAGCACTTGGGAGACAGAGGCAGGCGGATCTCTGTGAGTTCGAGGTCAGCCTGGTCTATAAAGCAAGTTCCAGGACAGCCAGAGCTGTTACAGAGAGAAACCCTGTCTCAAATAAGAAAAAGTAAATAAATAAACCACAAACAAAAGCAAGATGTGCAAACTGAAGTCTTTTCAAGCCTGAAAATAAGTAAAATTGGGACAGTGTTATAAACCTAGCATAAATACCACAGAATAATAAATCGAAGCGATGAGTAAGTACATTAAAAATGTATTACATTACTTACTTACTTACTTACTTATTTATTTATTTATTTATGTTTTGTATGTAGAGGTTAGAGGACAGCTTACAGAAATTGTTCTCTCCTTTCACCACATAGGACTCAAGATGAAATCATATCAGGCTCAGCAGCGGGTGCCTTTATCCACTGAGCCATCTTGACAGCCACGATTGAGGATGTACAAATTGGTAATTCAGAAAGGAAAAATAATCCTTCCATCTGTAACATGCAAAGTTAGAAGCAATCATTTCATAATTAAACATTGTGTAAGGTCATGTCTAGATTTACAAGTTGTGTGAAGGTGAAGAGACACAGCAAAATTGTGCAAACCGGGCAATGCAGGGCAGGGATGCAAAGCAAGGATCTGTATGAGTTCCAGAGAAGAAGATCACCTCATCTATTGCCAGCTCTGGTCTCCAGGTGGTGTTCAAGGGTAAATGCGACGCGCTGGAGTACAGCTGCCTGCCCGAAGTGGTTCAAAATCAAAGTCGTTTAAACAGCGACAACGACAATGACAACAACAATAAACAATGTATTCTT
Source organism: Microtus ochrogaster (assembly GCF_000317375.1). Taxonomy (NCBI): domain Eukaryota; kingdom Metazoa; phylum Chordata; class Mammalia; order Rodentia; family Cricetidae; genus Microtus; species Microtus ochrogaster. Next base: position 120,650,637 of record NC_022009.1, read on the forward strand.
GGCCAGCTGTGATTTTTCAACTGGCAATACTAATAATCACCCCGAAGTCATGCTTGTTTAATATTTGTTAAATCCGGGACGAGTGCTAGGCACCATATGTACATAAATAAAGAAAAAGAGCCTATGCGTTGAGCTTACAAATCAAAGTTAGGCAAAGGAAGTGAAGGGCAAACAAGGGCATGGGAAACAGCGCTGAGGGCCTGCTTAGAAAACGAGGCTGTTTTATTTGTATTGCTATTTTAGTCTTAACTAACAGAAGATCCATTATGTTGCAACACAAAATCTTAGAAGAAGATAGTCGAAGGAGGAAAGAGCTTGGCCTTTCCGGGGATGGAAAGAGGAAATCTTAAACGTCAGTCCATGAAAGGAGGAGAGCAGGAGCAAGTGGCTGAAAGGGACAAGCTGATCCGTGGGCAGATGTCCTAGCTTCACCTCTGTTGCAGTGATAAAAGACCTGACAAAAAGCCGGGCGGTGGTGGCGCACGCCTTTAATCCCAGCACTCGGGAGGCAGAGGTAGGCGGATCTCTGTGAGTTCGAGACCAGCCTGGTCTACAGAGCTAGTTCCAGGACAGGCTCCAAGCCACAGAGAAACCCTGTCTCGAAAAACCAAAAAAAAAAAAAAAAAAAGCATCTTTAAGAGAAGAAGGGTGCACATTCCAGGCTACAGTCTGTCACTGCAGGGGAGTCGGTAGAACCTCGAAGCAGCTAGTCATGTCATAACTAAGAGCAGGGGGAAATGAATTCATCCACACTTGAAGCTCAGTCTTCCTCTACATGTGCACAGGCTGGGTCCCAAACCCAGGAACGGTACCACATGCTTTCAAGTTAATTTCACAACAATTAAGGCAATCAAGACAACCCCCTACAGACCTGCCCACCGGCCAATCTGACCTACAGAGTCCCTCTTTGTGACTCACTTCCCAGGCAATTCTACATTGTGTCCTGTAGACGAGTAAGCAGGAGATAATACCATAACTAAGTCAAGACAACACCGTAGACTGGAGTCAGAAGAATACAGTTGTCCCAGCCCGTCAGAGGCAGACACGATGGGGACTAAGTCTCTTTGAGATTTTTCACATACTGGCCTGGTAATTAACACATAAAATAAATATGGTTAAGAGCTGGTGAGACATTTAAAACAGAGTTCGGTTTCACCTGATGTTTATCTCACCTACAAGGAATGGGTCTGTGTCATCACATCCTTTCTGTAAGAATCCAGAGATAATTAAACCAAATTACAGACCAATAAAAACTCAGAGCGCTCCACACCCAGCCTGGCCGCATGCCCACTGATGGTCCTGTTGGTACAAAGGCCATAGTGGTGAAGTGGCTGTAGTTACAGAGGTTTGTCGCGTTGCTACCGGAGAGCAAATCTGCATTATCAGCGGGGTTAACCCTTCTTTCCATGAGCATAAGCAAACCCATGCTGATAAACTGGAGGCCTCTTGGACTGGGACACCAGACAGGTTTGAGTGAAGAAGCCCATTACTAACTCTGGAACCCTGAGCAAGGAACTAAACTCTCCGAGCCTTAGTCTCCAAACCTGTATCAGTGTGACTGACAGTATCTTTGTGGCTAGATTACTAGGTGATGACTGGAGCCGGGATTAACAACCCTGAGTGTTCTTTCTCATCCCTCCCTTCTCCCCACACAGGAGCTGCCTTAGTCATAGAGAATCAGTGTGGCCCAATTCACCCAGCCCTGAATGTTTCTAGGAAAATTTTTACGCTAAAAATATTATCAGCCTATCTAATTAGCTTTACGGAACATTGAATTTAGTGAACCAAAGCATGCGAGTTCATTTATGGTAAATGACTCAGTCTCAAGTGTAAATAATTCTCTGTCTGGACCCGTAGTTCCAAGCTTGGGTGATTCGTATTTCACAACACTGAGCGCTATCACAGCGGGACAGAGCTGGCCGTCTTCAGCAAGCGGCAGATGTTCCATGAGCCAGATGAAGAGCTCTGGTATCTGAGATCTGAAGGCATCTCTGCCTTTGTTGACAGCACAAAAAAAGTTGTTTGAGTTCATGAAAAAGAACAAAATACTGAGTAAGAACATTAATAAGGCTCATTTCTTCAAAATTAAAGACCTCGCATTACCCTTTTCATGACTTTCTATGCAGCAAAACAGTTTGACCTTGGCAGAAAAGTGGACAAAATAGATAGGCCATAAAAATATGTTCATCTGCTGTCTTCCAACATTGGCCGAATGGACAAAAATTAAGGGAAAGAGGCAAGGCAGCAGATGTATGTTCTCTAGACCTTTAGGAAATAGAAGGCTGTTCCCTTGGCCACAGTTATCCAAACTTATGTATATATGATACCAAAGAAATCATGGCACTAGGTTCTGTTAAAAAAATTACATATTCCCCATTAATGTTACCATGACAAAATGGGAGATCCCATTGTCACTCAACATGCTGTTGGTATGGTTGCCAATAAGCAGATCAAAGGCAAAGTTCTTCCCTGAGAACTAAAGTCGGTCCTGAGCATGTTGAGCCCCCTGAGAAATGAGGTAGCTTCTGAAACAGGTAAAGAAAAACAGGTAGAGTGGTCCAGG
>NC_022009.1:120653520-120655072 GCF_000317375.1 Microtus ochrogaster
CCCATCCCTAGGCTGCTGGTCCTGGGTTCTATAAATAAAACAGGTAGCAAGAAGGAAGTCAAACATAAAAGAGCCTGTGTTTAACTGAAGTCCGGCTTTGTCCTCTAGAGAAACACAATGAGGGAAAAGTTCAGGGACAGGAGCCCAGTACCTATGAATTTATGTCTTAACAGATGTCCCAAAAGAAGTATAAGATTTAGACTGGAAGGGGCGGGGTTATTCAGTGATTTTTGACAAGGTTGCTATTGGATAAAAACAATTTTTTTCAACAAATGTTGTTCTAAGAATTTTGATACCCAGCTGAGGGGTACACTCCTGATGCACCCTGGTGGTGTAGATGTTTTATCCCAGCCCTCTTGAGACCAGGAGACCCGTGAGACCAGCTTGTTCTACATAATGAGCTCCGGACCAGCCAGGGCTTCAGAGTGAAACCATCTAAGGGGGACAATCTCCCCAGTCCAGGAATGTGACACCTTCACCCACTCGTTTACTCCAGCCATGGACGTCACCTCTGACTCACTCTCTCACTTTCAGTTCTTGAGTTCAATCGGTGACATTATGTTGATTCACGTGGCCAGCCCTCCCCCAGCCCCGCCTCTCCTACCACTGACCTAGCTCAACCCTCTTTCCTGGAGTTTCATTTCTGGTGCTCAATCCACCCAAAGTAACACCTGAGACGTGTGACCAGAGTATCAGAGGAAACCATTGGTCTGGGTACCACTTGTCAAACTGGCATGTTTTTAACATTCTTCAAAACATCTTGGCTAGATGGGTTGGGTGTTTACCATCAGAAGATGTGGTTGCAATTATCCTGTCAGAAGGAGACCCATAAATTGTTGAGAGATCACAAAAAAGAGGGAAGACCCTTTATTCCACCAGCTGCCCCCGGCCCAAACACAGATGCCACCCCTGACTGGCCCTTGGCCTTGGCTCTGCTCTCATCAGTATCTGCTTTGGCAAGCACAGTCTTGTTCGCATCTGTTTCTACAGAGGCCTCTCTCTAAAAGGCAATTATGATTGTGTACACTTCTAAGGCCGAAAGTCCTTCAGTAGCTTCCCAACACTGACTCCAGCAAACCAAAAATTAAAATAAAGAAGCCAGCGCCTTTCCACGATATCCCTGTTCGCTGCAGGGACCCCTATCTAGGTTTCTCCCCCAGCACTTCCCACCCATATAATTTTCTACTCCAATTATTCTATATAATTGGGCCTCTGAGGATCTGCCAAGTTCCCTAATTCCTTAATGTCTTGCTGATGCACTTCCTGCCCATGGTTTTCTCCTGGGTGCAAGACTTACCTAATCAAAGGGGTCTCCTAAGAGGGTTTTCTGCTTGTTTGGTTGGCTTTGGTCATTAGTTTGGATAGCATCATTGATTGCAAAGGGAGTCATGGAAAGTATTTACCTGATGAAACATAAGAACTTGAGCAGAATGGGAAGCTTCCTGTGACCCCACCAAATGACTTCAATCGCACGCTTTCCAAGAGTGGCTCCATCTCTAAGTAAGAGCGAATCTTTGTTGCCTAGCGTTGCTTTGGGGCCTCTACATTTTGG
>NC_022009.1:120655172-120669693 GCF_000317375.1 Microtus ochrogaster
TCTGTGTGCTCTCATCATCTTCCCATCCCCTACTTTGGGAACATTTTAGCACAAGGAGGGGTGACCCTAAACACTTGTTTTAGAAGAAAAAGATAAGGAGACAGTGTTGGTTTTCTTCTTTTGTTTTGTTTTGCTTTTTGTTGAATGGGATAGACTAGTCCATGGAAGAAAATAATATCTATCTTTTAGTTTCTGGTTTTTTTCTAAATAACCCCATAAGGATTTGAAAGCAGAAGGAGCTGGCAATGTGGCAGCAGATTATTGCCCTAAGGATTAGACGGTTGCCCTGGTGAAGTCTGTAAACACTGTTTCTAAGCGATGGTTTGAATGTCTCCAGAGTGAAACGAATTACAACTCAGGGATTAAGAGGAAATTTTCACAAGAGACTATCTCAAGGTTAGCTATTCATTAGTATAGTGTGATTTCAATAAGGATAGATATTGTTTCACTCATTAACCATGCTGTCAGATAAATATTATTTTTAAAGATGAAAAGTATATGTTTCATTTTTGAAACAGTTCAAATCCCTGACATTTTTTATAAGCTTAGCTAGCTAACCGGAGTAAAATCATCAAAGCTATTCTTTTAATGAGAAAATCCACTCTTCTTAGTGATGTTCAAATAGAAAATTTAAAGCATTCAATTGAAAACCATGAGCAGTAGCTATGAGCGGCTCTGCACATTGCTGCAGGACTCTTGCTGGTATGTTTTTTATTTTAAAAGAAAAAGGTAATCAAAAGCACATTGTGAGCTCCAAAGCTGTACTCTATGCTTCAGGTTAACATAGTAATGGGCCTGACCTTTAGCCCTGATGCAGCCCCTCCATCCTAACAGCCCTCTGTGAAAGGACACCAAATACTGACAGAACTGGAAAGGTTAACAAAGTTAGCGGGCAAAATAGCTAGTTCCAGGACAGGCTCCAAAGCCACAGAGAAACCCTGTCTCTAAAAACCAAAAAAAAAAAAAGGTAATCAGAAGCCGAATGGTGGCGGCAATTTTAATACCAGCAATTGGGAGGCAGAGACAGGTGGATCTCTGTGAGTCTGAGGCCAGCCTGGTCTACAAAAATAGTTCTAGGACAGCCAAGGCTACATAAAGAAACATAGTGTATTGGCTGGTTTTGTACATCAACTTGACACAAGCTAAAGTCATCAGAGAAAGAACCTCCTTTGAGAAAATGCCTCCATGAGATCCAGCTGTAAGGCATCTTCTCATTTAGTGATCATTGCAGGAGGGCTCAGACCATAGTGGGTGGCCCCATCCCTAGGCTGCTGGTCCTGGGTTCTAAAGAAGGTGGTTGAGCAAGCCACGGGAAGCAAGTCAGTAAGCAGCACTCCTCCATGGCCTCTGCATCAGCTCCTGCCTCCAGGATGCTGCCCTGTTAGAGTTCCTGTCCTGACTTCCTTCAGTGATGAACAGCAATGCTGAAGTGTAAGCCTAGTAAACCCTTTCCTCCCCAATCTACTTTTTGGTCATGGGATTTCATCACAGCAATAGAAACCCTAAGACACCCTATCTCAGAAAAACACATACACGAAAAAAAGTAATCAGAAGTTGTCGGATGCCATCTTACAAAGCAGTCCTGTCTCAGTGAGAATTAAGAGTGGTGTGTATAAGATTTCCGAGCCAGCAATTAATGCTAGTTGGCTGTGGCAAGAACTTATAGAGAGACAATTTGCCAGAGATTAAAAATTAAAAAGTTGTTCGCTATCAACTGTGATTGGAGTCATGTTTTCTCCATAATGGGAGAGAACTAGCAGCCAGAACAGTATGTAAGGTTAAATATACACTTTTTAAACAGGGAAGCCTCGGTCCTAGTACAATAGGAAGGCTGGTGCAATGTGTCTAGCACATCCATGGTGACTAAGTTACGTCACCCAGTGTCAAGCCATGTTCTGGTTCTACGATGCAGGAACTTGAAGACGGAATTCTTGTGGTCACTTAGCCTCATATTATCAAAGCTAAATGATTGCACTATATGCAACCCACGAACTTTTATAATTATACCTCCCCCCTAAATATGTTACACTTCCTTATTTCATGCAGAGAGTTCATTTTCATCTGCATTCTTAAAGCATGAAGATAGGTAATACATTCATAAAAACATAGTATTTCTGTTTTAATTATTGTTTCTGTTGCTTCAGTGAAACACCATGACCAAAAATAAGTTGGAAAGGAAAAGGTTGATTTGGCTTATGCTTCCACATCTCAGTCCATCAGTGGATGAAGTCAGGACAGGAACTCAAGCAGGCAGGGCAGGAGCCCGGAGGCAGGAGCTGATGCAGAGGTCATGAAGGAGTGCTGCTTACTGGCTTGCTCACTGTGGTTTGCTCAGTCTGCTTTCTTCTAGATCCCAAGACCACCAGCCTAGGGATGGCACCACCCACAATGGGCTAGGCCCTCCCCCATCAATCACTGATTCAGAAAATACCTTACAGACTTGCCTATGGCCCAATTTTATGGAAAAAGTTTCTTTTTTCTTTCTTTCTTTCTTTCTTTTTGTTGTTGTTTGTTTTTTGTTTTCTGAAACAAGTTTTCTCTATATAACAGTCCTGACTGTCCCAGAACTTGTTCTGTAAACCAAGCTGGCCTTGAACTCACCGAGATCCTCCTGCCTCTGCCTCCCTAGTGTTGGAATTAAAGGCGTGCGCCGCCACTGTCCAGCCTGGAAGCAGTTTCTTAACTGAGGTTCCTTCTCTCTGATGATGTTAGCTTGTGTCAAGTTGACATAAGGCTCTCTGACGCAATTGCAAAGGACCCTGTGCCTATGTTTTCAACAACAGCTTTAGTGGCTTCAACAATACCCTAAATCTCAGCATCACACAACGTTTACTGCACCCCTTTGGACCTATGCAGTTAAACTGGGGAGTCCCCCGTGACTGCAGGAGCACCTTTAAAGTAATGGAAATCACAATGTACTCTGGAGAGAATTATGAGGATTTAATTAAAGTCGGCTTGTCCTACTTTCCAGAGTTTGAGTTCTCAGAATTGAGAAGGGTGGAGAGCGCAGCAAAAACTGACATGTTTTCAAAATATGCCAGCTCCGCTACAGCTTCAGAGTCTAATGAATATTGAGAAAAGACAATTTTTATCTCAAAAATTACACGGTAATTTATACTTAGGCTACACCGGGGACTCTGCTGCATCACGGAAATCTGAAAGCACTAGGCAGTTTCTGCCAGAGAGAAATCAGCAGCGTCTCATCCCCCAAGACGTGGCCTATCTGGAGTCTGACTTTGATATGCACACATAGCGATGCTGTTCGCCATGATGACTGCTAGGCATCAATTTAGGGAGGAAATTACCATTGTGAATCCATCTCCCAAATGATTAATAAACATCAAAAGCTGCATTTAAAGAGAAGTCTAACTTAAAATACCAGGAGTCAAAAAAATTAAGTTCCAATTATGCTGTCAGGCAGTAAAACAAACTCCAGGAGAGTGAGGGAAGCGGAAAGTCTGAGTCCCACACGTGAAACGCACTTCCCTTGTTCAATCAATGCCTTATCTTCCGCTAGGTAGCCAGGAGGATTTCTGAAACTTTGTAACCAATTATTGTCAGATTAATTACATTTCCGAAATGAGTCTGGCTGAGGCTGGAGATGTAGCAAAGTTGGGAGTGTGCTTGCCTGGCAGGCATCAAGGCCTGGCTTGAATCCCCTGCAGGCTTATAGGGTACAGGATTGCTTAGCTGCACACCCACCATTAGGGAGGCAGAGACAGGAAAACTACAAGGTCAAGATCAGCCTCAGAGAGTTGTGGAATTTGAGATTAATCTGGAATACAGGAGAACCTGTCTCATAATTTAAGAAAGAAAGCAAGAAAAAGTGATTAAGTCATTTTAAAAGTTGTCCAAATTTATGTGAAGCTACCATTTTGGTACTCTCAGCTCAACTTTGGACTTTTCTAACAGGCACAGCTCTGCCCAACCCCAGGCTTGAGTTGACCTTTGCCATGCTCCTGTGTGGTCAGTCCTCATCCTCAGATCTAAAACACAGAGGGAGACAAGGAGGAGCATTCTTTGTTCTGCTCTACTTTTTCTCTGCGGTTTTATCTCTTAATTAAACTAGAAGCCCAGCTTTTAGGGAGTGCTTCTGAGGACCTGGTTCAGTAAACGACTGTTGTCTTCTGCTGAGACTGGATGAGAAAAGATGGAATTCCAAGTCCTTCTTGACTTTCCATATACTTCTATATACTGACGATACATAAGAGCTGAAGATAACACTTGCTTACAGAAGTACGAAAGTGGTAACAATTTAAAAAAGATCAATAAAGCCTTAACTAAATAAATTGTATTGCCACTGTGGTGCACGCCGTTAATCCCAGCACTTGGGAATTAGAGACGGGGGTGGATCTCTGTGAGTTCAAGGCCTGCCTGGTTTACATAAGTGATTTCCAGGACAGTCAGAGCTACGTAGTGAGATCCTACTTCCCAAACAACAAAATAAATAAACAAATAATTCCGAAACAATGGAATACTACAGAACTACTCAAATCACATTTTCAAGATCATTTAACAATAGCACTACCTGATTACATTGTATTTAGTATAAAGAGGGAGGGAGTCAAAACCTAAATTTACAATGATAAACCTAGTAAAGTGTTTGCCTAGCATTTGTGAGTACTAGTGATCAGCCCTAAGCTGGAAGAAACACAAAAAGAGATGGGAGAAAGGGAAGAAAAGAAAGAGGGAGGGAAGGGGGAAGAGAAATAGGAGGAAGACCGTAAAGGACTCTCAACATAAGAAAATATCCTGGTGTTAACAGGCAGTGGCTACCTTTGCTTTATTAATCTTTTTTGAAGTTTGTATGCATGTAGGTAACTCTGCATTTGTGTGTTTGTGGCTATTTGAGCTGATGTTAATAAAGTCCTGCTTACTTGAAAGGATCTCAGAATAGCTTTCAGGTCTCTGGGACTTTCTTGTCCCTTTTCAGTCTGCTGGTTTTCCAATAGATATGAATTATTTGCATTGGTATGAATCTTGGTTTACTGATACAAATTTAAGGTCTGTCTTATTATATGTATATATATTTCTGATCTTGATTAAGGTATTATGTTTGTGTAGCTCGTTTATAAAATGTAATGTATAATTAATAAATATAGGTTAATAGATAGTCATCTATAATAGTTAAGCTTGTATTCATGTTAGATTTTCTAGATATATAGAGATGTATTTCAGTTAGATGGGTATTCTTCAAATCTTTCAGAGACTTCAGAATATGGTATTTAAAATGTTTTAAAAACTTAGAACTTTTCATGACAGTGAGACACATGTGCTTCTAGAGCACCAATCTATTCCCGAGAGAATGTTGAGCACTGAAGACACTCCACTTGGAGTTTGTTTTCTTCTTGTCAAAACTGGCCTTTGGGCAAGGAACTAACAATGTCACAACCACTGACAAGTTACACAGTATCCAGAAATGGATAATCAGGACTGTCAAATCTTGCCAAGACCAGGTAAGACAGTTTTGAAATTTTTCCTGCCTCTGAAAATGGCCTGTCAGTTACACTAGGCCTTAGCCAAAGTTGCTTCAACATTGCAAAACGAGACTTTGGGTGACTGCTCAGGTAGCTAATTGTCTCTGTCATTTGTTGCTCACTTTGGAAGCTATTTGATTGTACTTCCTGTCTGCTCAAATAATATTATCTCCCTTCTCAGGCCTTTGATGGGGTTGAAGATTAGATAGTCGTAGTTACTGTACTCTTATGATCTAGCCAAGCCCCATTTCCTATACAAGACTTGGACTCCATAGGGTAGAATGTTTATTAAAACATTTGGCATATGTTGTTATGTTAATATTGTTTATGCTGGTTGTAATTCTAATTATACTTGCTATCTGTTCCTAGTGTATATAGTTTTGTATTGGGTTTAGAACTCTCTTATTTAAACAAAAGGGGGAAGTGCTGTGGGAGCACATTCTGTTCCTTCAGCCAATAGCCTTTAAGATACCAGCCCACTTGGGCATGGTCTCTTATACTATAAAAAGCAGCTGTAAATGCACCTGCTCTCTCTTCCTTCCAGCTCCTGCTTCCAGCTGCTAGACTCTGTTCCTGTTCGCTCAGAGGACTATTTTCTAGGACAGTGATCTGTAAGTTTTCCCCTTAAATAAATAACCCTTTTATTATCCATAATTCTGAACTGGTGTGGGATTGTTTTGTGACTTACATCATCAGTTGGCGCACAGTGGCGTGGGAGGTCCTTCTGTTTATCCTTGCTTGCTTTCATTGGTTAATGAATAATGAAACTGCCTTGGCCTAGTTGATAGGTTGGAACTTAGGTAGGCGGGGAAGACAGAACTGAATGCTGGGAGGAAGAAAGACAGAGTAGAAGAGAGACACCATGGAGCCGCCAGAGACAGACATGCCAAATCTTTCCCGGTAAGCCACTGACACAGTGGCGATACACAGATTAATAAAAATGGGTTAAATCAAGATGTGAGAGTTAGCCAATAAGAAGCTAGAGATAATGGGCCAAGCAGTGATTTAATTAATACAGTTTCTGTGTGGTTATTTCTGGATAAGCTAGCTAGGCATCTGGGAAGAACAAGTGGCCTGCTCCTTACAACACTACCCCAATCTCTAGTTACCATCAATCTGGATATTAGGATAGTTTACTGCCCATTTGTAAATCAGCGTGAGAGTCCGTTCAGTCTCTGTGCCTTGTGCACCTTTCTGGATGGAACGTGTCTAGCAGTCAGAAGGAATTTGACTCAAGCTCTTCACAGATCCCGATATAATAACAAATAACTGATAGTTGCTACTTTGATAATTATGAGACATAGTGTTATGAACAAATGATTATTTTTGAGACTGTAGGCGGAATTTAAATGCTAGAGAAGGACTATTTTTAAAACAGTGCCCAAATCATGTCTAAATATCTAAAAACAAAAAGGAATAAAACCAAACCAAAAAAAAAAAAGATTTTTAAAAAGTGAATATTATTAGAAACAATTTTCATACCACCAATACAGACAGAGCTTGGGACACCCATTGAAGCAGAAGCTCAAGTGAAACAGCATTTTGAAATTCCTACTCAAAATTACATAGGTCATGTCCAGCTTGGTACAACCATGAAAGCCCTGCATCTCAAGCATGGCAGCAAGCACCTATTTTCCAACAAGTGGGAGGTAGAGACAGGGGGATCAGGTGTTCGAGGCAGATTTGGATTACATAGCCAGTTCCAGATCAGCCTGTGCATGTGCACATGACAAGGTCTGCAGTCCCATTAGCCCAGGAAAAGAAGGGATGGGAGACATCTCAGTGGGTACAGTGCTTGCTGCACAAGAGACACGATTTGAATCCCTGGCACCCCTCTAAGTAGGCAGGTATTGCAGCACATACATGTAACAACCATGTTAGGCACATGGGGACTGGTCAAGAAATCTAGCCAAATGTTGAGTTCCAGGTGTACTGAGAAACTCTGTCTCAACAAAATATGGTAAAGAGTGATTTAGGAAAATATCAGACATAACCTCTGACCTCGATATTTGCATTGCTCTGATGATAAAGAATCCAAAGTCTCCCTGAAGAGCAAGTATCTAAATTATTTTTTTAAAAAAATTATGTGTGTATGCCTGTGGTATGCATGTATCTAGGCATGTTCCTGGTATGTCCGCATGCATGCGTGTGCAGGTGCATGTGCGCACATGGATGTGGAGGCCAGAGGTTGCCACTGCGTGTCTAGCCCAATCATTCCATGTTATATACTGAGGCATAGCCTCTCACTATACCCAGAGCTCATTGACTTGACCTTACTCAGGGAAATGTGTTGTCTGTGTCTGTAAAGTATCTCATGTATGAGACCAAGAACTTCCAAAAGAGGAGCCTAAGTTCTCCAATGGCATACTGTGGTGGTTTGAATAAAAATGGCCCTATATTTGAGTATTTAGTTATCAGGGAGTCACACTAGAGAGGGATTAGAAGGTATGGCTTTGTTGGAGTAGGTATAGCCTTTTTGGAAGAAGTAAGTGTTGCTGGGCAGGTGGGGAAGGGGGGAGGGGAGTTGGGGGGGCACCCTTTTAGGTTTCAACAGCCAAAATCAGGCCCAGTAGCTTTTCCTCTTCCTGCTGCCTGCAGATGTAGAACTCTGAGCTACTTCTCCAGCATTGTGTCTGCCTGTGTGCAGCCAGGCTCCCCGCCATGATGATAATGAACTAAACCTCTGAAACTGTAAGCAAGTCCCAATTAAAGGCTTTCTCTTATAGGAGTTGCCATGGTCATCGTGTCTTATCACAGCACTGAACGCTGACCTATTCGCCCTGTGTTTCATTTAGTTTGAGAGACATAGCTGTGTTGCTCTTCTGTGAGAGATGGTGAGTGTTTGGAATCTTCTTTCTTGTGGAAAGACAGAAAAATCTGTCCTTTGTCCTCAAGGGCAGGTTCACTTTAAGTGGCCCCAATGGCCACGTCGGCCACCATAGGCAGGTCCAGCAGCTGCAGGGTCCCAGGACTTGAACGATGTAACTAACACACAACTTCCAGCAACCAAAGCTACAGGGTACATTGAAATGCATTTTTAAACAAGTTTCTGAAGTTCCTCTCCCTCCTCCCCACCTCCCCATGCCCCCGAATCATTAGCACGCAGAGGAGTTAATAGGAACTAATGACTTTTTTCTTTCCTGCTAGTTATTACAATTATTGCATTCCTAATCTATCAAACTATGCTTTGAGCATCCAAAGACGGAAATGTCCCTGGAATCAGTCCACAGGATGACACACGGAATCTGTTTAGATGGTTCTTCCTGAGAACCACAGTGCTGGCAGGGCTTGTCGTCAGGGTTGGCCAGCGAGCCGAGACCTCTCAGAAGATGGGACTTCTCTTAGCAATCTTCCCCACCTAAAGCTTTCATAAAAACCAATATTTGCCTCCCAAGTGTATGTTCTCTGACACGGTTACCATTCTCATCTCTCCATGTTCTGAAAATTCTGAGTGTATTGGCACACACGCACAAGTAAGCATTCTGTTTAGAATTTTTAAAATGATTTCACTGAAGTTTTATTTTTTATTATGTCTTATTCTTTGGGGGCACACACATTTCACAGAGCATGGGTGGAGGTCAGAGGACAGCGTTCAGAAGTTGGGCCTGGGCCTCGAACTCAGGGCACCAGACTTGGCGGCAGGTGCCTCTACCAGCTGAGCCATCTCTCCACCTTCAGTTTAGATGTTAAAGCACCATTCCATATATGCCAAATGAGTTATATAATGCCTAAAGATAACCAGTGCAATCTGCGTATTTACAGTTAGATAAGAGCAAGAAGTAGCTATAAATAGCAGCAGCAATTCATTATACATTCGAAAAAAACTGCAAGAAAGGACTCTGCCTTTACCATACAGAAACAATAACACTTGAGGATAAGTATGTTCGAATGTTGCGTAACACATACATGTGTCAAAGTATCACACGTTCCCCTCTCACCATATATAAGTTTTATGTTTGTACCAGTCAAATTTAGAGACCTTACACAAGAAGAAGGTGAGAAATGTCTGCAAAATACCAGCGTCTTCGCCGCATCCACGCCTTGCTATTAATGATTTAGGTTTTTCTAAGCCACACATGTGCCTTTACGTTGGCAAATCTCTGGGGGAGAGGTTAAAAAGAGATACGTGAAAGTCTAACCATTAGGAAAAGCTTGCCATGTATGGGTCAAAGTTGCATGAACTTTAAAGCGGTCGTTAGCATTCACGGTGGAACTGTCAAGATGGTGCTAAACAACGTGGCAGCCATACCTGCGAGTCCCTTAAGATAACTATTGTCCAGGAGGGTCACTTGCCACCTCTGTATCACCTGTGAATTGCTTTCTTGGTGGCTATTCATTTTTTTTTAATTTAAAGTACTAGATCCACCCCCAAATCCCTATCCACTCCAACTTACTAGCTCAACTTTATATCTTCTTTTTTTTTAGAATCCCACAGAGTCTAATTTGTGCTACATGATACTCTCCTGGGCATGAGGGCACCCTCTGGAGTCTGGTTGACCTACCGGTGGCCCTACTCTTAAGGAAAACTAACTCCCCCTCCCTTTGTGTGTATATTTACGAACATATAAGTTTCCATATATGGCTTTTTCAAACATCCTTAGGGTGAGTTATCCCTTTCTTCATCCCCTCCCATCCTGCCTCTCCCTTCTCTCTCTCTCTCTCTCTACTTAATCCTTCCTCCCTGTTACTCCCCCTTTTTTTCCCCTTACTACCTGTATTTCATCCCTCCCCCCTTAAGATCTTTCTTTCTTCTCCCACCAATGGTCCCTTTCCAGTTCCCTAAATCTAGCGGTACTCCAGACTAGACACACATATCTAGAGATTTGATGCCATGGTCCACATGTGAGTGAGACCACGTAACATGTGTCTCCTTGGGTGTTTGGGTTGTCTCATGTTCATGTTTGGCATGTTATCAAGTTCCAGCCGTCGATCCAAAAAAAAAAAAAACCGCGAAAATTCGCTTTTATTTACAGCTGCATAAAATCCCCTTGTGTGGGCCGGGCGGTGGTGGCGCATGCCTTTAATCCCAGCACTCGGGAGGCAGAGGCAGGCAGATCTCTGTGAGTTCGAGGCCAGCCTGGACTACAAGAGCTAGTTCCAGGACAGGAACCAAAAGCTACAGAGAAACCCTGTCTCGAAAATAAAAAAAAAAAAATCCCCTCATGTGTGTGTCCCCTTTTCGTTATCTATTAATCGGCTGATGGACATCTAGGCTGCTGTGCGAACAGTGCATCCATGAACATGTCTGCAGCAGGAAACAGAGCCCTGTGGTCAGGTGCCCCAGAGTGGTCTGGCTGAGTTCTACGCTAGATCTACTTCTGCTTTCCAGAGGAGCCACCATGCTGATTTTTCGAGTGGCTGCACCAGTTTGTTCTCCCGTCCCCGCCAGCATCTGCTGTCTTTTGTTTTCTCAACCTTAGCCATTCTAACTGGGGTAGGATACCATCACAGAGCAGGTTTTCTCAACCTTAGCCATTCTAACTGGGGTAGGGTACCATCACAGAGCAGGTTTCACTTCCATTTCCCTGGTGCCTAAAGATGGTGAGCCCTTTCTAAAATATCTCCTAGTCATCTGTATTTCTGCTGCGACCCTCGGCTTAGATCCACGGTTGACTGTTGGTTTATCAGGTCCCTTTCTACTTTCGCTCGCTGTGTTCTTACCGTATTCATTACATTGTGATTTTAAACAATTCGGTGACATGAACATAGTATGGATCTTTATCTTAGGTCATTTGGTACCCTGTCCCATTTCTGGTAAGGAATGGGAATTGTAGACAGGGGTAGAATGGAACAAGAGCCATCTGTCCTTTTTTTGCCTCTGAGTCCTTCTGTTGTGGTTAATTGTTCTCTCTCTCTCTCTCTCTCTCTCTCTCTCTCTCTCTCTCTCTCTCACACACACACACACACACACACACACGTCTACCACCTTCTTGCCAGTGTTCTATGAGGGTTATGAAAAATTGACATGCTTAGAACATCACATGCTGAGTTCTCTTTAGCGCTAAGTACACAGTCTCTGCTCTGGGAGCTTTACTTTTTTTTTTTTTTTTTTGGTTTTTCGAGACAGGGTTTCTCTGTGGTTTTGGAGCCTGTCCTGGAACTAGCTCTTGTAGACCAGGCTGGACCCTTGCCACAGGGTTTATGACAGGTGGAAGCCAGGCCTGTTCAGGTCTAAGTCCAACAGAATGGAGGTGTCATTTCAGTGGCTAGTCAAGAATGCTCCACTGGGCAATATGCCTCTCAGATGTCTGCATCTAAAGGAATTAAGAAAAAGAAAACTCATGAAAAGACCAACATATCACATTTCCACTGATTATAACTTTCTAATGTGTGAGGAAAATGCTGATATTTCAGCCAGGTATATTACTTTTAGTCTGATAGGAAGTAAGTTAAAAGCATAATTCATATTCCCTAAAGACTTCTGCCATCACAACTTCAAAAGCACTTCAGTGTTTTTTTCAGCAATACAATACTAAAATCAAAAGCATTTCAAGAGAAAGAGAAAGGGGGCCAGAATAGAAAAAAAAAAAACCTACAACGAACTGATTTGGAGGGTACATAGGAAATGAAAGATCTTAGAGATGAGCCATTATAATCTTTAAAGAAGTAGCTCCCAAAATGATCTACTTTAGACCAGAGGAAAATTCCTGGAGATGTTTACCTTGAACGTAATCAGAGGAGGAGGGAAACGTGACAGAAGGTATTAGTTCAATTTTTTTAATCACCAAGGACATTAACACAGTTAGGAAAGTAAGATAAAACCCAGAACACTAAATGAATAGAAGCAGCCTCTGGTGTTGTGATTCGAAACCATTGTTTGTTCCCTTGTCTTGATCTACCAATTTTTCCTTTATCTTCCTTGACAAATCCATTCAACCAGGACAGGTTTTATCTTCATGTAAAAGTGCAATGTGTGTGTGTATATGTACATGTGTGTGTCAGATGCATGATGCTCATGAAAGGAGACGAGTAGAATGACCTTGCATCGGATGTGCAAAGGTGGCAAAGGCAGTGCTGGCAAGCTCTGAGAGTGACGAACCACAAGCACACCTGGTTGACTGTGTGGCGAATAGACCAGGCCTGGCACTGCTGTAAAAGACGGAAGTCAGGAAGCATTTGTCGGGCAGGGATGGTGACTCACACTCTGATTCTAGCACAGGTGAGACTCGGGCAGAATGATGAACTTGAGGCCAGACTAGGCCACGTAGCATGTTCCAGGCTAGCCTGGGCTAGTCAAAAGCGACCTTCGTGCTTGCTCCTGAGCCTGAGGGTCTAACGAGTGATAGAGTGTTTGCATTTACTAGTCTACAATTTCACTGAGGCCGTTGCTTTGTTTGTTTGTGTTCTGTTTGGTTGAGACAGGGTCTTACTAACCCAGCATGGCCCCAAACTCACCATGTAGCCATATTTCTCGTTGTTCTGCCTCCACCTACCCAGCCCTGGTATCTGCTACTATGTCCAGCATAGCCATTGCCTTTTGACCATTCCGAATTCATGCTAGGGATTGATGTGGGATCACTATCTTGTACAAAGCTTCACTTCCTGGAGACACTTAATTTCATATTACTGGACTTTCCTTTGTACCAGCCGCTTCTGCATAGAACTCCATCCCTATAACCCCTATATGCATGAGCCTGCATTCCTGTCTCCTGCTGATGGCACTTATGAAATCAGCCTTGCATCAACTATTTCCCCTCTATTGACAGGCATTTTGTAGCAAAATATTTTTCATTATGTAATCTGCAATATTTCTGGGAATTGAACGTTATGTAAAATATCACCACAATTTTGGAAGACTGAAAAGTTTTCAATTTTGCAAAAACAATTTTAGTCTTGAATAAGTCAATTTCTGTAGAACCATAAAGATAAAAGCTGTCTAGAAAAATGGAGAGGGAAGTGGACCATGAAGGTAGTGAAGACATGTGTGCAGTCTGAATGGTTGGTACCCACAAAATGCAGAATATTCTGGTATCAGCCTTACCTGTATCTGAGTCCTTGCTCAGTAACTGTGTTTGTCTGATTCTCTTGCTAATAGCTTCCAGAGTCCAGGCAAGTCTTAGAGAAAAGAGTTTTGTCTATTTTAGCTCACAGCCTTGCAGGATGAAGGGCAAGAGGCTGCATCTGGTGGTGCCCTTCCTGCTGGCAGAGCCCTGGCTTAGTGCAATGAGTGCCAAGGGAAGAGATGGAGATGCTTGCATGAGTCAGTGTCTCCTCTGTCAGGGAACGCCACACTATGACCTCATCCAATCCCAGTCACCCCGAAAAGCCACCTCTAACCATCATAGTCAGCTTGCCTTCGGAACATCTCTCAATGAGAATTAAATTTCAATGCATAACGTAGTTGCCCCAGACTCTTGCAAAACTAACTGGGAAAATGTCTTGAGTGAAAAAGTTTCAGTGCCTGTGGACAGGGTAGTAATATCTCATCTCAAAAAAGAAATTAAATTTCCACACATACACCATCGAGGGATTCATTCAAGCAATGTCCAAACCACATCAGTGGTCTTGAAACATCATTTAACGTCTAACAGCCTATCTCCATATCTGTAAGATGGAATGACATCCAATATAGGAAAATCTCAATCTAGATTTGATTGTAATTGTGCCGGACAGATGCAAGGATGGATACTGGTTGTGAAAGGGACATAAAGCTATTTTTTCTAGTTCTAATTCTGTCATAAATTTTTGTTTTGTGATTGGTGGTGGATGGTGCATGCATAAGACACATTTGATACTGAAAGTATGAAATTTAACATGAACCTCCACAGCTTCTATCCCGAATGCCTATGCTAACTGTCTAGGAGTTCAAGGCAGTGTGCAGACTGTGGGTCTGGCTATTTTTGGTGAGTGATGCTTTTGTTTATCTGCAACGATTTAACTGAACAATGAAGTTTATGAGATTATTTTTAAAGTAATTGCCGTAAGTCTAAAATGATGTTTTAAGAATGGATTAGGAGGGGCTGGAGAGATGGCTCAGTGGTTAAGAGCATTGCCTGCTCTTCCAAAGGTCATGAGTTCAATTCCCAGCAACCACATGGTGGCTC
>NC_022009.1:120669793-120696697 GCF_000317375.1 Microtus ochrogaster
TAAATAAATAAATAAATAAATAAATAAATAAATAAATAAATGGATTAGGAGTGGGGCCACATTGTAATCCTAGTGCTTCCGAGAGTGAGACAGGGAGACCATGAGTAGAGCCCAGTTGGGGCAATAAAAATGTAACAAAGGACAGAGGGATGGAGGAAGAGAGGGAGCAGGGAAGAAAGGGGAAGAAAGAAGCAAACAGTAAACCTAGGCCCAAGCATATTGCTCTTCAGGTCACCGCTCCTTCTGTGAAGGAAGGAAAGCTCTGTGCTTAATGTGAGCACATGGAGCAGCAGATATTCCTAGCCAAACTTAGCCAGTCACCGTTTCCATGGCAACCCCTCGCTCCGAGGAAAGGGACAAAACATAAAGAGATTCTGTACGCGATTTGTGGTCCCTTGTTTGAGATAGTCTGGGTAACTCTCCAGGTGATGAGGGAAGGAGGGGGGGGGGAGCAGAGATGTGAACTCTTCACGCACCATCTTATTCAGGAAAGCAATGTTTAATTGTTTAACAATCTGGCCTCATTTTCAAGCGCAATTATCCTTCATAGCCTATCAGACGGCTGCAAGGAGTTGATCCGAGGAAGCTCATTAGGCAGGCGTCACAAACAAACAAACAAACAAACAACAAGAGCAACAACAAAAAGCTAAAGGATAGGATGTGAGAGGCTCTAGCTGGGAGGAGCAGGCAGGATGTTGTTGGTTACTCTCCGGGTCTGTGCAGCCTCCAGGAAGCAACAAGCTGGAGCAGCTCAGAGAACTGCCATCGGAATGAGGTAGGTCAATGCTGTTGGGGCTCCTTGACGTCTTTTCTCCTCAGAAGGAACATTTTCTCCATGCTAAAGAAGGGTCAGAGAGATGACGCAGCGAGTACAGGCACTTGTTACCAAACCTGAAAACCTGAATTTGATCCCCAGAACCCACATGGTGGAAGGAGAGGCCCCACTTCAGAAGGCTGTTCTCTGTGTGCTAACACATAGAACACATAGCACATGCACACTGCCCTTCCCCGGGGCATGTAGGGCTTTGCCTGTGCCTGCCGTACAAGAAGTCTTCCTCTGACTACATAAAACCAGGAAACCAGTCTTTTCAAGCATTTTTTTAGATAGAGTGTCAGTATGTAGCTCTGGCTGTCCTGGAACTAACTCCCTGTACAGACCAGACTGGCCTTGAACTCACAGAAGTCTATGTGCCTCTCCCTGGCTCCTGAGTGCTGGGATTAAAGACCAGTGCCATCAGAGCTGGTTCAAAAAAATATTTACTGATAGAATTTTTAATCGTCTGATGTGAAAGACAGAAGACAGCACAAGCCCCCAGCAAATACCTGGTTTTTTCTAATGTTGTAGACTTCTGAAGCTGTTTTCAATTGAAACACTGAATTACAATGAATATACAAATAAAAGCCCTCTTTGGCTGAGAATTTACATTATTTCTAAACATATATCAATGTGTCATAATTTGCTTCAAGTAGATGAAAAGAAAAAGGGAAACAGTTTGGCGCTTGAATATTTTCTGTCTCTAAAGGACAAATACTCTCATATAAAACCCTCATTATGAAGCTTTTCTTTGAGGGGAGAAAGATCTGTTTCAGCTCATGAGTCTGGGGCATGATCCCTCATGATACAGAAGGTGAGAGGCTGGAGATGGAGGTGCAGGATGCTTGTCTGCATCTTCATGATCAGCAAACAGAGCAAAATCTCCCATTCTGTATAAAAATTTGTCTTTTAAAAGTCAGCTAAATGAAGAAACACTGAAACATCTCAGTTTTACTTAATAACAAGACTGATGAAAAGAAAGATACTTTTCTGTGTGGTATGAGACATGAAAAAAAAAATGTTTCTATAGATGTCCGGGATACTTATTTCCAAAACATAGTGTCATTACCAAATCAGCTGAGGTCACTTGGGAAAGAGTCAGGGGGCTAGGGAGCTGGTCCAGTCAGGAAGGCCACTGCACAGGCAAGGAGGCCTGAGAACCTACATAAAAGAAATAAGTGTAGAAGGAGAGACCAACTCAGGAAAGTTGTCTTGTGACCTCCACACACCGTGGAAAGTGCATCCCCTACACAGAAATAAAATGAAATGATGCTGAGTGACAGAGGTGACGACAGAGGAGGACACCAGCTGCTGACCTCTGGCTTCCGTGTGTGCGTGCATCCACACACAAGCGCACACATGTGCATACACACACACTGCCCAGCTGTGAGTTCTATTAGAAAATTTGTTTAGAAAAGACCCGGCAAGGCACCTTTGACCAAAATAAAAGTCCAAATTTATATACAATTTTGTGACTTGGTATTATGTGAAACACGGTGAAAGGTCCTAACCAAAGTGCCTCTGCCAAGAACCCTGAAGCCCGGGATTGCAAAAATTCGTTTGCAAATATGTGCATGCATTATTAATGCAAAGGCGTGGACGCAAGTAGGATCCCAAGGCTGTGTTACACTAATGTGACGGCAGGGCTAATCAATGCCTCCTTTATCATTTCAGTGCACACTTGTGTATATCTCCGGAAACTTGATTTAAAAAAATCTATACAACTTCACAAGCGATAGACAGACTAAGACCTTTTCATGAAAATACAAAGGCATGTGTGTGCAAACACACACATATATATATGAATACTCTTAATATATATCATATATAAACATAAATATCTATGGCAATTTTTATAAATTTAGGGTTATTCATTATTTTTCAAACATTAAAATAGAATTTAGAGAAAGAGGTGTTATATATTGTATCATGTTCGTGATAGGGAAGCATGAACACAAAAAGCATGTAATGTTTTTTAAAATAACTACTTCAGTCCTCACTGTTAGTAAACTAAAAAGAAAAATAATTGGTTTTCAGTGTTTCAAACAGGACACAGTGTAGAATTCCAAGAAAATCACTGTGTTAGGTGGGGTTTCTATTTGCTGTGAAGAGACACCATGACCACAGCAACTCTTATAAAGGAAAATATTTAATGTTGTGGCTTACATTTCCAGAGGTTTAGTCCATTATCATCACGGCAGGACACGGTGGCATGCAGGCAGACATGGTGCTGGAGATGGAACTGTGAGTTCTATCGCTTGACCCACCGGCAGCAGGAATTGGTTTGAGACACTGAGCTTGGCTTGAGGATCTGAGAGACCTCAAAGCCTGCCTCCACGGTGACACACTTCCTCTAAGAAGGCCACATCCACCAATAGTGCTACTCCCTTTGGGGGCCATTTGCTTTCAAATCACCACAAATCACTAACACAAAAATGTGATTTTCTCAAGTAGCTTTTGTTGAGCCTGCTTGGCCTGTTATTTTTCTTTTTTGTTTTTTTGTTTTTTTTTTCTCTGTGTAATAGCCCTGGCTGTCCTGGAACTAGCTCTTATAGACCAGGCTGGTCTCGAACTCACAGAGATCCACCTGCCTCTGCCTCCTGAGTGCTGGGATTAAAGGCGTGCGCCACCAACACCCAGCACCTGCTATTTTTTTCTAATGAAAATAGACTTAGAAGAAATTGACACGGTCCTTTGAAACACTGACGTGGGCACTAAGACAGAACCACAGTGAAGCTTGTAACACACAACCTCAATTTCCTTACAAACTTCTTGCTGGTGGTGAAGGATTTTGCTTTATTGCTGTGTGTTTTGTCTTGAGATAAGAGCTTGCTTTGTAGCCTAGGTTGACCTGGGGCTTTCCCTGCTCTTACCCCAGTCTCTGGAATGCTGGGGTACCAGTCATGTTCGGCCATGCCAGCCCCCTTCTATCTTAGAGAGATTTATATGTTGTGGATACTTTATCTGACATGTGTTAAGGCTTCCTGATAATGTGATAGCATCACCTGGTTCTTTTGCTCTAGTAATATAAAAAAAATACAAAAAAAAAAGTTTCGTGCTCTGAGCATCGGCCATTGTTCAAACCCCCTGCTCAAAATAATTAGTTGATTCAACACTTATTCATTGTTCATCTTGCTATTCATTTCTTATTTATCAACTCATTGCTAACACATTCTGATGAATTACAGGTATCAGAGTTAACACTCTGGCTACTTAAATAAGCAGATGAAAACTAAATCTTACGGAACAAACTTCAGTGGCAAAAGACAAGGAAAATACCACTCCTAAAGTCAGTTTGTTTATTTTTGGATCACAACAAAACTAACTCATCTCCTGAGTCAGGGGAGTTTTCATTACATTGTGAGCCTCCTATTTTTGCTCTGTATCATCCTTTTGTTGGTCTCTAAAGCGAAAGCACTGAAACTCGCATTACAAAGCCACCCTAAAATTTTATTCTGTAATTATCTCTGTGGGCTGAGTCAGAGAGAGAGAGAGCTAAACTTAAAC
This sequence comes from Microtus ochrogaster, assembly GCF_000317375.1. Taxonomy (NCBI): domain Eukaryota; kingdom Metazoa; phylum Chordata; class Mammalia; order Rodentia; family Cricetidae; genus Microtus; species Microtus ochrogaster. Next base: position 120,674,115 of record NC_022009.1, read on the forward strand.
TGAATGGTAATGCCTTGATACATTTTTGCCAACTTTTTAAAGGGTACAGACCACTAAAACTGCAATTGTCCCTAATGAACTAAGAGCAAATGGAGAGACACAGAAACACCACGTCACAAGCCTTCTCTGAAACCAGTCATGACTGGGTGGCTAAGAGTTGAGACACTACCCTTGACTCAGCCTAGTAAGCAGTTAAAAGGAACATGTCAAAAGCATGGGCTTTGAAATTAGGAACCAAACCTGGTGAGTCTCTTGAAAAATAAAAATCCGATGGCCAAATTTATTAACTGAACAAGGGAGGTGGCAATCAGGACCCTGTAAGTCAAGTTTCTGTCCCACCACAATGGCTGTCACATGATGGGAGTCTTAACATAGTGGTTCCAAGTACTAAGAAAGGAAAAACACTGCAACAATTGATATGGTAACCAGAGCCAATTATCTTAGTTTGAAATCTATATCAGTGCTGCTTTCTAGGCCATAGGATTCTGGCGAGAATGAAGCAGCAGCAATTATGGGCCGGGACTGGTCAGTGGAAGAGTGTATACTTAGCATACACAAGGTCCTGGGTACCATCCCCAGCATCAGGGAAAAAGATAGTTAGTGATATGCATATTAGTGACTTCTCCATCAGTCATAGCCTATACCTACTACGGTGGTCCGCTAAGGCTGTAAGGAGCTGAAAAATTCCTATCACCTATGACATCATAGCTGAGTCGTAATGCTGTCTTACCTCAAAGTATGACCTGCTTAGGATGATGTAGTTGTAAACGGATCTACAGTGCTTACTGCTCAGATTCGAGTAGAGCAGACACAGTGATGTACAACACAGAATATTTGGCCATGACACTACATACACACATACACACACACACACACACACACACACACACACACACACACACACAATGTTTCTGCTTTATATATCCCCCATACTGATGCAATCACTTTGCGAAGATTACGAAGAAGAAAACTTTACTTTGGCTCTTAGCTATGGAGGTTTTAGTCCATGCTCAGTTGGGTCTGTGACAAAGCAGCTCACCATCTGGGAAGTATCATGGCATCCAGGAAGTGAGGAAAATGTAAGAGTCCTGGCTTCCCGGAGGAATCAACACCTGCTAAGACCCGTCTCAGGAAGTGTTCATTGCCACCCCCACCCCCGTCTTAGTTGCCTTTCTGTTGCTGTGAAGACACCATGACCAAGGAAGCATACAGAAGAGAGAGTTTATTGAAGCTGACAGTTTCAGAGACTGAGTCCGTGTCTATCATGGCAGGGAGCATGGCAGCGGGCAGGCGGGCATGGTGCTGGAACAGTATTAGAGAGCTTGCATCTTGAGCCACAAACACAAGACAAGGCTAAATGGGAATGGCTGAGCTTTTGAAGCCTCAGAGCCCACCCAGTGACACACCTTCTCCAATAAGGCCATACCTCCGAATCCTTCTTAAACAGTTCCATCGGCTGGCAATCAAGCATTCAAATATGTGAACTGATGGGAGGGAGTCTCATTTACATCACCTAATAGTGCTGCACTAGGGAACAAGCCTTTAACTGACTTGGGCCTCTAAGGGATTATCTAAGTGATTATTATAAGCACTGACTTCATCCCATTGTCTGGGAAAATCATTTTTTTTTTCCTATTTGTTCCACAAGACTTCTTCCCTATCCAGTACTGATGATAGAACCGGGGGTCCGGCACATGTTGGGCAAGCGTTGTGAGCTTCTAATGGTGGCTGCCCTAAGTGAAAATTTTGGGACCCTGGGTTTTTATCACACCTAGATTCCCATTGATGTTTTAGGCTACAAAACCTCAGGAATTTCACTTTCTGGACAAATGACGTGAGTTCAGCCCTGACTTCTGCTGATTTTAGAGAATAAATGCTCAAGCGCGCAGAGCCCCCTTCAAGGTATATTATGCTACAAAGTAGTTCCCCCCATGACATTTGTACTTAGACGGGTTTTAAAACTCTACATCTTTGTAGTAATGATTATCTTAAAAATCCAAGTGGAAAGGCAAATTAAAGGTATTATTAGCCATTTGTAGACCAGTATTTTACTTTGTGTAGGACTGTAGAGATAATGGGTAAGGAAGGGCTTTGTAAAATATTATTCAAGTTATTATTTTAGTCATTCATGTGTTACTGCATTTTTATAAATGTGCCCTGAAAATAAGGAAGGCATGTTGTGCTCTATACTGTAATTATGCTTTAACTGGAAATAAGCTCTGAGCCATGCATTCCCTCTGTACCTATTTATTTCCTTTGTCCTGGAATAGCTATGCATTTTAAAAAAAATAGTCATAGAGCCACACACCAAACAAAAAAAAAAATACGAAAGAAAGAAAGAAAAGAAAAGGCTTAAGCTCTGATCGGTTTCTCTGCCATTACATGGAGCTGCCCTTAAACATTTTCAGAGAGCCATACATTGGAAAAATACAAAGCCAACAACAGTTGCTGATTGTAAATAAGATTTACACATTAAAAGAAGAAGAAGAAGACCCATGGTTACCTCAGCTGGTTTGACACTACAAGGCTCGGCAATCAAGGGCAAACCGAGGCAGCGCCAAACAAAGGCCGTGCTTTTGCTAGTGCTTAATGTGACTGGGCAGCAGTGTTCTTACACTGAGTTTTCTGACCCCTTTGTCCTGTTTGCTTCTGCCTATAATTAGAAAAGAATAGCATTATAAATGCTCAAAGCCTGGGCTAAGGAGGTAGGTCCATCCGTAAAGTGCTTGCCTTGCAAGCAAGAGGATGTGTGAGCAGTCCATCCCCAGAACCCAGGAGAAAAGCTCCTGGCCAGTGCATCAGAGAAGTGGAATTGGGAGGAGCCCTGGGACTCACTAGCCACTCAGCCTTGTCTACTCTGCCAGTCCCTGGCCTGGGAGAGAGCCTGGCTAAAGCACGGACTCTGATGAACGGCCCCGGGTTTTCCTCTGGCCTCTATGGGCGCTGGCACAGGTGCAAACGTAAATACACTCACGCGAGAAAAATTCAGACTCATTAACAAGAATTTCTTCTAGAGGAAAACAAATGTAAGTAGGTAAGAAGGAGAAGTCCCAGTGTGCACTGGGTAGCAGGGTGACTGCAGTGCCAGTAATGCGCTGTGCATTTTAAAGAGCGGGACACTCAGTGGTGGAGCACTTAGTGAGGTTGTAAGTTCAATTCCCAGTACCACAAAAACAAAAGAAATAAAAAAGTTGGTAATAGAAATGGGATAACTGAGTAAGACCAGAGGGTAAAGAACACGCAGAAGAATGTGAATTCATGACCTCACTAAGTGCTCTACCACTGGCTGATCTGAGCAGCCTGCTATGTGTAATTTCTGTTTTAATGCACCAGTTAAAAGATGTATTTAATGAGAGGCAGGCAGATCTCTACGAGTTCGAGGCCAGCCTGGTCTACAAGAGCTAGTTCCAGGACAGGCTCCAAAGTTTCAGAGAAACCCTATCTCTAAAAACAAAACAAAACAACAACCATGACAAAAAGATATAATTAATGAAAAATGCAAGAAGACCTATGGCAACAATTGTCATTTTCGACTTACGGTTTCTGTATTTACCAAGACATGTACTGGTTTTTAAAAAAAATTGCAGTCATTCTTAGCTTTTTCATACAGGCTTCTATTAAAAATAGTCTCTAACAAGTTTCCAATGCTCACTTTAATAATTAACAGTATTCTGATAGGTTAATATGCACTTGTGGTTTGTTTTTTAACAGTATGTAATGATACAATAAACATCTTGGGGAACAGTGTTCCCCAACTGAAGTTATATCTCTCCGCAGGAAAAGAAAATGAAAGTGTATGTGTGTGCACTTGAGTGAATTTGTGTGCACCACATGTGTGCAGGGACCTGAAGGGGACAGGAGGGGGCATTGGGTTCCTTGGAACTGGAGTGACAGGTGGTGAGCCTGCAAGTGGGTGCTAGGAACCAAGCCAGGTCCTCTGCAAGAGCAGCAAGTTCCCTTCACTACTGGGTCATCTCTGCAGCCCCTGCTGCTGCTTTTTGAGGCAGGGTCTTAATCCAACTTTGCAAACGTTGGGCTTGAGAGGCAGAGTTACTCCTTCAGCTCTTCTCTTCTTCCATCAGCAGCAGACACAAGGACTTCAGTTCTGAACTGGCCAGTGACCGTGTGTCCTGGGTATCGAACCCAGGGCCTCCCATATGCTAAGCATGTATGCTACCATTGAACCATGTACTTGACCACTGAACCATATCCCTAGCCCCAATGACTTTGATTTGTACTAATTATAGAATAGTTGTCTTTGATATAATTCTTTGTTTAGGAAGCAAAAAAAGTACCTTTAACTGCTGCACACATTAAATTACAAAAACCTCTGATTACATTCAGATAATGAGAGAATGCTCTTTCTAAGCTCCCACCCATATCAGATCATAACTAACAGATAAATATATCAGTTATATTACATATAATATAATATTATATGAAGGGCAGATAGGAAATGAAAATCTCTGTTCCTGTCAGAAGTGGCCCAGCCACTTGTAAGAGGTTGTTGGATCACCGTAAAAGCTACACAGTTTGTAGATGATTCTCTTCTCATTTGATTATATTTCTCCCTTGCTAAAAAAAAATTGTTTCCATGGTTACTATGATCCATAAACTTACAAATCTTATGTATGTCCTCTTCAGGGACTATACAGGATGCAGAGACAGCTGTACCCAGGAGGGCACCTGCCTCGTGTGCAGAGGGCCTGTGTCCAAGCCTCTCTCTGTAGTAAAAATCTGTCTTCCAGCTTACTTCTCTGTGTTGTGATATTTACAAGGCTGCATGATCAGCAGAGGATTCGTGTGCAAAGCCTCCCTGCACACAGTGAGAAGCAGCCTCAGGGATGAACGGGTCTCTTTAGCTTGGATTCAGCCCTTGTTATCTGTCAGCCTTGGATCCCCAGCCTATTTGATGCTCTTCTGTTCTGTATCTCTGCGACTATTGTCTCCAACAAATTTCCTTCCTTCCTAGCCCCAAAGCCCATCCATGGGTGAAGGAGAAGCTTGTCTGGTATGAACTTTCCAACAGCAACACACTTCTTGCCTCGGCCGCCATACTTTTCCGAAGGATTACAATTTATAGCCATTCATTTGGACATGACGTCTGTGTCTCAAGGTTCCTTGCATTCCTACATCACCTTAGCATGATAGCGATGTGGCTCAAAGAAAGCAACTGGTTATTGCTTGTGCTTAGTTCTGTGTTGGTATAGCTCAAGGTTTCTCTTACTCTCCCTCCTCTGCCTTTATTCTTCGTATTTCACCCTGAGGGATGCCTCACACTGAGCACAGCTATCGTGAACGCTGGAGATGGAAGACTGTCAAAATCCCTTCACTTCCAAACAGGCGCACAAAACTTCCAGTAAGCAAGTGAATGGAGTCTTAGAGAAGGGAGGAGGGAAAGCCAGCTTGTCAGAGAAGCAGCTTTTGCATGTCGAAATCTGCCTGCTTTGGGAAGGAAGCCAAAGTCGGGGGTCCAAGATGATTCCAACTGTATTGCATTCCATTTATTATTTATATAGTGCTTATTGCTGCAGTCACGGGGTGCTTTCCAGTGAAATACAACGTACCGTTGGGAGCAAAGGAGGAAATGAGGACGGGGAACGGGGGCGGGGGGTGCTGTGGCATCCATTATCATGTGAGGTGCCGGAGCCTTGGCTGAGCCAGGAGGCGCCGCCCCTGTCTGACACAGGTGTGAAGAATACATTGTTTGGTATCAGCAGCAGAAACCTTGGAAGCTGGAAGCCAAGCTTGGTACACAGAGTATTTCTCCTCTAATCAAAGTTCTCACTGTCCTGCACAGCAAGGGAAGGGACAAAGGGGTCCCTAGGTCTCCTGTATCCACCTTGAAATTCAAAACCTGTGCGGAACATAAAGGTTACCCAAATCCACCCTATTTCCTCACCCTTCCAGTTTTGGGGTTTGTGTGTGTGTGTTTTCGTTTAGCTTTGGTTCCTGTGGTAACAGAGAGAGCAAGAACTACAATTTCTGGAATTCAAGTTTTGTTCATCTGGATAACATTTGGAAATCCTCAAAAAGGGGTGGGGGAGGAAGGGAGAACCAGGTGATGACATCAGAATACTTCTGGAGCCCCATCGGTGTGTGCGGTAGGGGTTCAATACGCGCTTTTCTTCAGCCAGTTCTTCACGTAGCCCCTAAGGAAACGCTCCCTCCTTAAGGATGTCCCAGAAGCCCAGGAGCTGATAGTACAGCAGGCAAGTGATGGCATCAAAGACTATCCTTGAGTAAACGCTCCTTTTCTTGGGTAAGCAGGGACTTCCGTGAGCCACAGAAAGCCGTGGAAATGTCTTTGCAGAAATCCGATGTAATAAGTTAAATACAGCTGCTTTAGCCTGCAGTGTTCAATATTGTCTTCGATGATTAAAAAGGCTGACTCCAGTGGGAGCAGAGCCCGTGCTGCAGAGATTATTATGTTTTGAACCATTTTCTGTAGGAGGAACAGGGGATGGGGGTGGGGAGGAAAGGAACAAGAAAGATGCCAGCCAGCTTCCGTAACGAGCTGCCAGGCTCAGGGTGACCACCACCCTTTGTAGCTGTTGCTTCTTTTGTTTAGACGGGATCTCCTTCTATCATCCAGGATGGCCTCAGACTTGTGATCATCTTACTGCCTCAACCTCCCAAGTGCAGAGATCACAGGTGTGATGTGGCTCAGGAATCGTCCAGTGGATTTCCATGATGTCTGTTCATGTCCATCTGTAATTACCTACCCTTTGGTAGAGAATGTTAAACGCCAGATAGACGTGGCGGGTCAGGCCTGTAGTCCCAGCTGCTCATAAGGCTGAGGCAGGAAGTTCACAGGTTCCAGGTCAACCTGGATTACACAAGGAGACCTTGTCTCTAAATAAGTAGGTAGACAACACTAAAAGGAATGTTAAGTACAGCGTGTCTCTTAGTGGTGTTGGTAAGGAGCCAGCTAAAACTTGCGCCTATGCTGGGAGTGGGGTGGGAGTGGGGGGTGGATATGGAATTGAGGCAAATGCTAGGGCAAAGGTGACCCAGGAAAGGCCTGAAGCAGCACGTTTTATGGTTACAGCCACAATGGGCTTGCAGAACACGTGGACATGACCCCGGAAGAGAAGCACCAGGATTCAGGCTGTGTTTACTGCACCCAAGTAAAACAGGACAAGATAAGAGCGGAAGGAAGGTGATGATGGCATGAACTCTAAGCAAGGGTTGAGTTGAAAAGATAGGTTGCTTGTGTGAGTGGGATTTGGGGGAATCCCTTCACGGCTGCCAGATGACGCTGGGGGAAATGGAGCTTTTTCTGGGGGTTCTTAGTCTTGTTAATAAGAGAAGTTGAGAACAGACTGAAGCTGAAGCTCATTCATTAGGGTTTAGAAGACACGTTCCTCACGGCAGGCGAAGTGAATTCCAGCAGCTGCTGGAAGAAGAGAATGAGGAACAGGAAGATGTGGAAGGCGGATTCATGGCCAGTGTGCAGCCACCCAATGCCAGGGAAGCAGTGTAGAAAGAGTAAGGAGGGTCAAAGGAAAAAAGAAAATCTACTTAGGTTCTGGCCAGCATCTGAAAGCAAGACACAGGGGGAAAAAAAAGGAATAGTTACCCCTTCCAGAAAGGTGATCAGTCCCAAGCAAAGGTCTCTTGTGGCTGCTCCGCTCTAGGGGGTTGCAGGGGCGTGGGGGAGGTGGGGATTCTGGGAAGGAAACCTGCAGTATCTCATTAAGGAAACAATTTTCCCACCCATCTCTTTAGTGTGGCAGAAGGTGAGCCCACCTTCCTAGGGTGGTCCTTAGGCCAGGTGTTTGAACTGGCCCAACTGGAATATCAGGTCCAGCCAGAGATTCTGTTCTCTTGACCAGAAGGAGCTTTCCTTAATGGGCCTTTACTGCTTCTCTGACACTTGGAACAAGAACCACAGGAGTGTGAAGGGATTTCTAATTGGAGGAGGGAAGGAAAGAGAAGGAAGGAAATGAGGGTCTATTGCAGGGCCCTGCATGGGTCCTATCTGCTCAGAACAGATCCTGGGGAGGGAGCGGAGAGTCCGTGGACACGAGAAGGGACTTAAATGAACAGAAATTAGAAATAGAACACACTTCGAGCGACTAAATGAATGTGTGGGTCAGAGGAACCCCCAGACTGCGAAATGCTAAGTTCCCTAGCTAGGCTGTCCCTAATTGGTCAGCAATCGTCTCTGAAGTCTCAAAGACATTACCTGCGGGTAACTTTTCCTGGGACATGTGAACAAATATCTCCTCATCCCTGGCAGAGCACCAAGGACAGACCAAAGGAAGCATTCCTCCAAAGGATAACTTGGTAAAATTTATTTGGCTTACTTAGAAGAGCCTGGGTAGAGGGTTACAAAGAGCACATGTGGGATTCTGGAACAATTCTCCATGGAAAAGTCCAACCCCAGCACAGCAACAAGTGCCTGAAAGCAGCCCAGATGGAGGAGGAGTGGCTGGAATCTCAGGTGTGGGTCTAATGACCTTCCTCATTCCTCCATTCTCTGAGGGAACATTAACCCACCTGGTATCATGAGGGCCTCCTGAAGATAATCACAGGTTCTCTGATTTCAAAACTGCGGTCGTCCAGCCAGGTCCAGAGGACAGCATTCCACACCACACATTGCTCAATAGAGTGACTACCCAGGGCTGGTTGTATTTGAAAAGAAAGTACATCCCGTAGGTAATGCTTAACCCAAAGGAATGACCAGGGGAAGCTATAACAGCTACTTCACTTAGTGTACATTTGGTACTTTCGTTCCAATCATTACAAACTGTTGGCATCCACCCCACGATCTGTCCCACGAAGACAGCAGCATCAGCAAGCCATCCACAGAAGGAAAGGTACTGACTCAGACAGAGTCGGGAGAGCGTGCCTATGAAAGGGAGAGGCACGTTTCAAATCACAACCTTTCACCTTCTTCAGACATCTTTACCCTACACACCACGCCAGGGTGTGTGGCAGGGAGGTGGAGAAGTCGGAGTTGTGCGCGGCTGGGCTCTCAGGCTCCGTGCTTTGGGAACCTCTGTTCAGTCCTGTTAACGGCTTCTCAAGGGCAAATACAGACACAGATCGTCTTTTTTGTTTCAGAGAGGCTGGATATTGTAACGTTGATGCATTTGAAAATGAAAATAAACAAACCTCATGTGATTTGAGCAAACACGCGCAGGCGTGAATGGGACACTGCTGCTTTGCCCCTGTGTACTTGGTTCTCTCCGGGGTAGTTTCCAGAAAGAGCTCAGAACTGAGGTCCCTGATGTCTGCGCCTCTGCACCAGGGTCCTCTCGCTCCCAAGCGCAGCCTCTCAGTCCCTCAGGTCTCTCGTCAGTTTCTCTCCATTGACTCATTCTTACTTCTCGGAGGGGATATTTGAAAGTGGCACAGGGGAACTTGGTTTCTTTCTTGTGGTCCTTGTCTGTCTGTTGTGTTGCATTCTGCACTCGGCTGAGCTACAGCCTGCACTGCCGGCAGTGGGGACAGGGGGAAGAGCCAGCTGGGATGGAAGGTTTCGCACCCGGGACCTGCACAGGAAGATGAGGGAGTAAAAGGACAGAGCAGTGTCATGAAATAGAGTTATGATCTACCAAGACAATGTCACGCTCATGCCAGGCCTTGAATGCATTTCAGTTCCCAGACAGGCAATTTCCTGTGTTCCTCTGACACTGCTGACTGCTTTACTGTGCTGGAGTGGGGAGGAGCCAAAATAAATAAATAAATAAATAAATAAATAAATAAATAAATAAATAACAACTGTGTTTGCTCTTAAATGAACAAGTAAGTCATAGGAACAGGATGACAGAGGAAAGAGAGGAACTTTATTTTTATTTTTTCCAAATAGTTGTTTTAACTCTCGACAGACAGGATTCCATTTATTGACAGTAGGTAATTTGGAAAATATGCAAACTACAAGTGGACTCTTCTCTACATTCAGCCATTCGAATGTGGTGCTTTAGCAATTCAGACACACTATTAAATTTAAAAAAAAAAACCTATATTTATTTGTCAGGGGCAGGGGAGGGGGCGCTCACAGTGAGCAGAGGACAAACTCACAGAGGACTAACCCCTTCCACAACATTGATCCGGAGGATCAAATTAAGGTCACCAGGCTTGACAGCAGGTGCCTTTGCCCGCTGAGCCACCTCCCTGATCCTAGACAGCGTTTCTCAGCTCCTGTTGTGCACAGGGTGCCAGGCGCTGTCGGGAGAGGACCGGCAAACAGTGGCTGGAATGTCTCCGGAGCAGCTCACAGTGATAGATTTTCAAGGGGGACACGGAGCTCCCCACGAGCCCGTGTCAAATCCTAAACAGCTCCGAGCAATGCGAAAACGCCCCACCAGACACCGCGCCCAGAAACATGGGTTCGCATTCATGTGAGCATAATTCGAAACACATTTTCTTCGCTGCAGCCACTTGGTTTTTGTTTCTCTAAAGAAAAGTGCAAAATTGCACTTTCTCGGGAGCTCCCTCACGATCTTAAACAGTAAGCGGTGCTAATATTTAATCTCGAGCCAATCTTGAGCCAGGTTGGAGGTTTCAGTTACTACACACAGTGATTTTCTGTTTCGGCCCGACTCCTTTCCCCACCTCCACATTGCATTTTCCCATTATATCTTCAGGAATTCCATGTCAATTTGTGGAAAAGGCTGTCACAGCTCTCTCCCCACTTTCTCTCTCCCTAGTACTAAAGCTGGGGATAAAGATAGTCACACCTATCTTCCTATTCTGAAGGCTGACAAGAATTATCAGTAAAATCACACACAGACAATAAAATAAATAAAATATAAGATGGAGCAGTCCGGTGCTTCTATCACCCAGTAAGAAGAATGAATTCCAGATGCTGCCAAAATAAAACAGGTTTGCCTAAGTGTCGCCATCACTATTTTGCTGCCTCTCCGGCAGGGTCAAGAGCAGCCACTTCGGACCAGAGAACAGTGTAGACCCCAAGCACGTCGGTTAATAACAAAGGCACTTATCCTAAAAGTTGTTTTTTGCTCAAGCCCTGGTTACTTGGCACATTACCAAAAGATTGTCTTCAATCGTCCTGTACTCATTTCCTACCGATAACCGCAGCACCGCAACCTCTGCTGTGCAGCAGTGTGCACTCGGGCCCTGGGACATCTGTGGAAGTTAGACCCTGTTTTCCAGGCAGGGATAAAATTTGTGTGGTTTTTAATTTGTTTTTAAGTAGATCCTGACCTAGTATACAAAATTGAGAACAGGTGACCAGTGTTTCCCCAAAGAACGATAACAATTCTGGGCATTCTAAAGAAGAAATGGCTTCAGGAAAATCCCAAGCCAGGAATGGAGTAAGTGGCTGTACTTGAAATCACCCGGGGAAGGGCGGCTGGGTGGTGCTCAGGGTTGGAGCGTATTTGAGCGTGGACAAGGCTCTGGGTTTCCTACCCAGGACTAAAATACAATAAGACGAAATTATAAAATTAATAAAATGAAATTGAGCCTTAAATAACCATATGGTTCCCATTCCATGCAACCCTGTTAAACCTTAGTATCTATGTTTTAAATGTTTTATTCAGCTCTTCCCAACCAATTCTGAAGCTATGTGGGGTGGGCAGCACTGCCCAGCAGGACAATGCTTTTGCCGTCAGAGCCTGACAACATGAGGACGTTCCTGGGCCTCACGTGGCACAGTCTCTGACCTCCACGTGTGCACAGACATAAATAGCACTAAACAAAAAATAATCCAGAGCTATTGTAGTCAATAAAAAATGTTGCAGGGTTCTGTGTGCAGGGAAAGAATAGAAAAATACAAAGAGCTTGACTGGTCCAGCTGGCTTTTCTTGATTACTCATATTTTTTTAAAAAGGGCCTAATAGGTGTTGAATGTATGTAAGCCCACTGAAATGTGGCAGCACCTCCGGCTTCCTTAAATCTCTTCTCAAGTAACTTTTCAGAAGTCTGTATTAGTTGGTAATAAATTTAAATAGAAATTTTGGTGAGTCAGTGTCTAGTAATTTTTTTCTAATACACACACACACACACACACATATGTGAACCAGAGATTGAAACCAACCTAACAACTCCATGAGTAGCCCCCAGGAGCTCAGAGGAGGCCGTGGAGTAAATTGGCGACTATTCACCAGCACACAAAGCGAGCGTAAATGGCCCGTGTAGCAGGAAAAGGTTCTGATGGAAACCCAGCAGCCAGAAAGGGCAGATGTTCGAAAGCCTCTTCCATCCCGTGACTCTGATGACTCGTGGAGAAAGAACTGGAACCTGAGGGATGACCCAATCGCACACGTGTCTTCAGGGAAAAGACTCCAGTGTAGAGTCTAGAGCGTGTAATTCCTAGGCTGTTTACGCACAAGGCAATGCTCCCTCCGGTTAATGTCTACTGGATCCAAACAGCTGTGTGAGCTGCCGCTATTCCTCTGCATCCAGATTTCAGCCTGTTGTTTTTAACAGTGGCTTCCTCCCACCATTGTTAAATCATTAAAAATGATTTAATTTTTTTAAAATTCAAAATAACAGTCAACATGCATTCATTCATTTTATTAATCCGTGCTATCCATCGTATCCAGTGTATGCTGGACAAGGGTTCTACCACGAAGCTCTGCACCCAGCCCCCGACGTCTGGACTTTCATCAGTTAAACCACATTTTGCCAGTTATAAACCTACGTTGTTTATATGTGTTTTTTTTTTTTAATGTGGAGATTAAACCTAAGACCTGGAGCAAGCTAGGTAAAAACAGCCCCTGAGATACACCTCCCATTCTGATTTAACATAACTCCTAAAACCCTATTATTTGGTAAATTATCTCGATTAAAAATGTTGTCAGTTATTATTGTGAACATGCTTCTTTGGCAGTATCTTTATAAGCCAGCCAGCATCAGTGGCCTGCGTTTGCTGCCCTGGGCTCCCATCCACGTGGCTCCGGACCAACAGAGATTCCTGAGGAAAGGGAAGCCTTTGCGAACGTGCTGGCTGCATTGTGCAAGATGAAAAGACAAAGCTGCATCCAGAGAAACGTCTGAGAACACTTCCACGTAACTGAGTCTTTTGAACAGCCATGAACCAGAACCCAGCAAAGTGGAATGGCCGGCTAGCCACAGAGAACCCACTACCTCCTGCTTGTTTTTCTTCAGAGCACTTTCAAAAGCATGATGGGAATTCTCCCTCACTGGGGTCTCATTTATGCAAGAGCATCTCGCCGTTTGTCAGATTACTGAGAATCTATTGTGATGTGATGCTGACCCCACGGATAAGGCAATCAGGACCCAGGACCGATTACTCCTGCAGACTGTTTCCTGGTGTAGGTGATAAGCAATAGTAGATAAAAGCGCAAACAATCGGGACCGGCAGGAACCGGAAGAGGGCTTCTAGTTCAAAGTCTGGTGTAAATTCAGCCCTTAAGAAAATCAGAGAAAATGTGAAGAGTCAAGAAAATGTAAAAAACCTTAAAACTGTGTGTTGTTTAGTTACCTGGAGATGTAACTGATCGGTAGAGCATTTGCCTAGCCGTGTGAGGTCCTGGGTTCCATCCCTAGCCCTGTTTACAAAAAATGGATTTTTGAAATGGTGGATGTAGATATAAGCATATCTATGTGTGTGCAGATGTTTTTTTCTTATTAGGATCAAGTAATTTTTTTCTTTTGTCTCTTAAAAATAAGTTTCATTAATTCTTTCCAAATTTCCTTAAAAGTATTCGGATCATATTCACACACACACACACATACACACACACACACACACACACACACACACACACACACACACACACAGCAACTCCTCCGAGATCTTCCCCTGTTTTCTTCCCCACCCAACTTCTTGGTCACTCAATACTTATTTTCCCCTTTGAAAACCAGTTGCTTCTAGTTCATGTTGCCCAAGTACTCTTGGATCTGCGGCCATCCACTAGAGCATTGTCACCCTACCAGGGGCCAGACACTTAGAGAACACTGATGCTCCTCCCCTCCGCACCTCAGCAGTTGTCAATCGCCAAAGCTCCTAGAGTAGCTGTGGGAATTGGAGCCCACCTCTCCTTTGTACTGGCTTGACCTTGCATAGGAAGGTCATTCAGGAACCACAGGGGAAGGAAGTCACGCCTCCGTGCTTCCTTAGAGACTATTTTAAGTTTATAGAGGACTAGCCAGATACGGTTCTCCACAGGGGGACCAAGACAGTACATACTTAATATTTTCCGTGGTCATATAAATGATCCCAAAGGTCTCAATATCATTGTTTCTCTGACTCAATCAGTTAAACAGAGCCCCAAAGAGCTTCCCTGTCACCTAGGAGATGCCCAAATATTCCGACAGAACTCCAAATTTGTTCACAAAAGCCTCCAAATAGATAAGGCTTGTCATGCAAATGGTGCAACAGCCCAAACAGTTCAACAAACCAAAACAGTTTAGAAAAACCCTGAATGACAAAGTCAATCACCAGATGGCAGGACTCCCAAAACAGTTCCAACAGCTGAAAGGGGCCTCTAGACCAACATGGTGGATAACTAGGGCCCAGAGATTGGGGAAAATGGACGAGGCAGACTGTCAGCCGACCAAAACCAAGTCCAGCTACTCAAGTCTTTGCTTCCACCAACAGCGATGATAAGCAGCTGGTGGTGGCTGAAAGTGAAGATAAGCTTGGAATAAAGTGATTCCATCAGCTACATGGAACTGTTCAGGCAGTCGTCTCCAGCCAGGACCAACTGGAAAAATGTGACACCCAAAGTGTGTTTTGTTTGTTTGTTTGTTTGTTTGTTTTTCTTGGCTGGCTTGCCAAAATTGCTACTGGAGTTGTTGACATCAGTGCCTAGGCCCTGGCAGCTGCTCTAACAAGTTAGGCTAGGGCACTAACCCTCTAATTAATGAAATAAGCAATAGCGCAAAGTAGTAAAATGTAGCAAGTCTTTCTCTGTGCTGCCAGCTCCCAAATAACGACACGGAGACTTATCATTCAGCATGAAAGCTCAGCCTAGAGCTTGGGCTTCTCCCATTAGCTCTAACTTCAGTTAATTGTATTAACCTACACTTCGCCTCGTGGCTTTTTACCTCTCATCCATCTCACACTTCCTGTTTCATCACTGTGTCCTCCTGAGCTTCCCTACTCCTAGAATCTTCTCCTCTTCCTCTCTCTCTGCCTGGAAGTCCCACCTAACTTCTTCCTGCCTAGTTATAGGCCATTCAGCTCTTTATTAAACCAATCAGAAGGTACCTTGGCAAAGGTACGTCTTCACAGTGTACAAAAAGATTATTCCACAGCGGCAAAAGGATTTGCTCAGTGTGAAAGGAGGAGCATAGCAGTTCAGTGACTCTCCCCAAGTCCATGTTTGGGGTCCTAACATGAGATTAATAGAGATTTAATATGAGGTTTCAATACAGGAGAAGAGGTATGCATTCTAAGCAGTCCCGGTTAAGGCATGGTTCCATCCATCACTGGTCCATTGCTGTCTTGACTCCAATCTGTCCTACAAGGTAATCAGACAGGTAGGCAAAACTCTGTGAAACCTCTTTCCAGGAGACAAGTTTCTCCTCTGACTGGCACCAGGCTTCAGCATTTTTCTCCTTCCAGCATAAGACTTCCAGGAAATTCCAGAATGGGAACCATTGTCTCAGTAGACTGATAGCAAAGGGAGGCGCAGTATCCCTTTAGAATATCTCCATTGCTGTGAAGGTCACAGAGACACGGTGCTCCTGTGATGAGCGGTGCTCTCTGGATCCAGCAGAAGACCTGTGGGTCGAATGGAGGAGTTTCCCGGTTCTCTTCCTCTCCTGACCCCGCCCAGTCAGCAGGTAGCCTGTTCAGTGTCTCAAAGAGCTGTCACCCGTGGGCTCCCTCTCGTTAGCATCATGTCTTAACAGAACTTATAAAACAAAAATTGGTACAGGAAAATGGATTTATCTAAACTACCCAAACTATGGAGAAGAAGTCTCCTTGTTCCTCTCCATCCTTTAATACCTTAGTGTGATAGATAATATTATAAAACAAAATGAAACTGAAGCCAAGAAATATGCATATGTTAACTGGAGCTAAGCTCTTAGGAGTGTACAATCTCTTCCAGGCCCAACTCTACTTGGTACCAGGGCTTAACCCATTTTTTCCCAGCATGGGGTTCCTGGGGAAATAGTAAGTCTTTGCACCTGATATTTCAGTAGTCTTGCGACAGTCTGACAGCTGAAGGGTAAAGTCACCGATGTCTCTTTTTACACTGTCTGCTCTCTAAACTCGAGCCATTATTACAATTTCAGACTGCATTATCTTCTGGAAGCCCTGTAGAAAATGTCTCTCCTTTCTTCCTGTGACAAAGTCTGAGTTGAAATACTATTCTGCCTAGTAGCATAGCAGTGAGGGTCACAGCAGCAGTTGAGAGGGCTGGGTTCCAAGGATTAGCATAATTTTACTCTACCCAGTGATCTTTGTACAGAGGTTTCCCACCATCATAAGCGAGACATATTTCGGCAGCAGCCAAGTTAAAATTGAAACACAGAGGTTGGGGTGTATCTCAGTGGCAGAGTGTGTGTGCCTACCCTGTGTGAGGCCTTGGATTTGTACAGCAAAACAAAAAAACATAGAAGGCAACAGCGTCCAGTAGCATAGAGAAGGAAGTAGGATTTCTGAGGCCCTGAGAGACTCATGTTGATAGATAGAGACAGAAGCAGCCTGCAAGGGACCTGATTGTCCAGCTGTGGGAGGGATGTTAACCCAGGACGGGTCAAGATGGAAGGCTACTGGTACCTCACTGGAGGTCACTAGCTGGAAAGTTCCAACAGCTCCAGGAGGAACCGTGTCGAACTATCTCCTCCGTGCAGAGGAAATTCCCTGTGGGGCAATCTCCATCATGATAAATGACATTTTGAAGAACACAATTGTTGAAGATTAAGATTTTATTTCGATCACCCAAAGCCAGAAACAGCCCGGTTTGGGAATCAGTCATCTCTGTTATGAGTATATAAAAGACAAAATGCTGACACTAAACCTTGGGGCTCACCTCATCAATATACCAGTGGTGAGGCTACATCCCACCACTGTGTGCAGACATTGAAAGATATCCAGGAAAGCAACTGGGACAGCTACCGTGATTGGCGCAGAGCAGAGGCAGTTATATTTCTATATGGATCAGCGAGAAGGGCCTCACCAGAAAATACAGCTGGTCTCGGTAGAAAGGCACATCAGACACCAAAGCAAACGCCAAGTCTCTCGATATCACACCACCTTGAATGAGAAAGACCGCTAGGTTGCTTTGAAAAGGGGAACAGAGAGGAAATCACCCTGGCCTAAGAGAGCAGCACTGAGCCCCTAGTCCCGGCTCTGCTTCCATCTCCTAGGAAGCGTTCTGTTAGGACCTCAACTAGCCTCACGGGATCCCGCGGCTCCCGGGGAAAACGGGTACTCGATCTCCATCATGGCTGAGGTCATACTTAATGAAAACACACCATTGTGAGGTATGTGGCGTGTGGTTCACTTGCTTCATAATGCTTGTTTTAATTATTTATTGTTAACATGTAGTATAGCGATTGGGTGTTAACAGTGCAAATGCTTTATGATTTTAATTTAAGTGTATTTTAATGAGGAAGTTGGGCTGCACAGGCTGAGAGGGATTAACCAGCCAACACAATGGTGCTGTTTTACCCAAATTAGAACCAAATGAGGAGGAGGAGAATGGCTGCAGACTCCCTTATGAGTCAATTTGCAGACCCCAAATGAGAACAGGTAAACAATGGGCATCGTTTACATTTGCATTTGACACGTGTATTTATTTTCTCAGGGACATCTGGGTAGTGGCAGCAAGAGGCAATTAGACCAATAACAGCAATAAGACATTATTAAATATATACTGTATGTCTGGAATATTGACAAGCATTTACATACATTTCATTTATTCTACAGATTGCTGTACCAAAAAAGAAAAAAAAATCTCCTTGCCAATATTATATAAAAGTCTTGCAATTTGAAGCCAAGCCTGCAACTATTTGGTTGTTTTCCGGATTATTTTCTAAGTCAGGAACACTTGTAAGAGGCATGACCATGTTTGATATTAAAAAGTATAAAGAAATTCCAGGGATAGTGGCATATGCCCGCACTCCTAGCACTTGGGAGGTAGAGATAGGAAAATTTGGCCTTCAAGGACGGGCTCTGCTACACGGGGAGTCTGAGGATAGACTGGGTTACAAAGGAGACATTGTCTCAAAACACCCAAGGAGTATACAGAAAGCTGTGTGGCTACGTGCTAAAGCTCTTACAGGGTCTGTTCAAGGCACTGGGTTCCGTTTCTACTATGAATTGGAATAAGGCAGAGTTCCTGTATAACAGGCCTTAGTCCCAGAAGTAGGGTGCCATGGAGATTTTTCTAGGGCTTTTTTTTTTTTTTTGGTTTTTTTCGAGACAGGGTTTCTCTGTGGTTTTGGAGCCTGTCCTGGAACTAGCTCTTGTAGACCAGGCTGGTCTCGAACTCACAGAGATCCGCCTGCCTCTGCCTCCCGAGTGCTGGGATTAAAGGCGTGCGCCACCACCGCCCGGCTTTTCTAGGACTTACAATAGAATCTGGGGTGCGGCATCGGGCGAGGAATGCATTGGTTTGCTGAAGTGCCTCTCTGTTTTCACGCCCCTCACACACAGTTTCCAGGCAGGGGCGGTTATTTAGGGGAAGAGAGGTAATAAACTCCCTTCAAGCATTCCTAGCTTCTGGTAAGGACAAGACCTGTTGACGAGACCAAGAACATTCCAGCTTCTATCCAAGGAACAGTCAAAACTGTGTTCAGGGGGCCCTGCCTGAAGTCAACAGCTGTCTGTGCTAGGCCTCCAGGCCTGCTTCACCTAGCCTGTTCTCCAGCTAAGTGGTTCTACTTTCAAACCAAGATAGACCTGGCCCGTGCGCCTAAGCAGATGCCCTCCACAGGTGCTCCTAACTACTGTGGGTTGTGGGGCTTTGAGTGTCTCTCCCAACTCACCACCCAGCTCACCCTCTGCTAAAGTTAGAACATTTTCCTAAGTGCTGAAGTCTTGGTTGACAAGACTGAGAGCTACTGGGAAGGGCTGAAATATTTAGTAAGGGGAACCTGTGGGGGAGAGGTCCCTGGGGACAAGTCTTTGGAGAGAAGCTTGGGTTCTGGCCTTCCTTCTTAACTTGCTTTCTTGGCTGCCTTGAGATAAACAGCTTTGTGCTGTTGTGTGTTGTGTCCGTGCTCCCTATGAGGACACGTGGCCTCATTCTAAGCCCCAAAGCCACAGAACTGGCAAACCATGGGCCAAACCTCTGAAACAAACATTCCTCGTAAGTTCATACCCTCAGGTACAGACAGAAAGAAGACCAGAATGACTCGCAGCCAAGAACTTGTATTTTTGCTCTCTATTGTACTGTCTCTAGACTTTGGTTCAAGGTGTCCCTCCAACCACACCTTCTCTTAGCTTCTAGTCATTCTTCAAAGCAGTTCAGGTATCACCTATTCAAAGAAATCCTACCTCTTTTCCATGTAGGTCTCACGCACCATCCTACTCTGGAGATGAGTACCCCCCTGTTCCCATGACTCAGGGAGCAAAATTAGGAGGTTACTAAATGTACTACTATAACCACCATCACCCTTATTACCTCCTATAGTTATTCTTGCATGAATATTTCATTATAAATATTTCATTATTAGTTTTCTGCCAGTGATTTAGTCTTTAAATTAAAATTTTAGATTAGCATTCAAAGCACTGGGTTTTGTCATAACACCTTCATATTTGCCCTTATTTTGTTCTCATTTGTTTTACTTGTGTTTCTCCTTAGAATATTAGCTCATTTTTTTAAAGAGGAGGCTATAATAAAAAACCCGACCTGAACAAAAATACAATACAAGAAGAGGTTGACTAGATGATTCATAGACAGTGATGGGGTGGAGGCGCAGGTCTGTAGTTGAGTACTTAACTACCACGTGCAGTTTCCAGTCTGCATTTGCAAGGATGTCCAATCACACTAGCAGCAAGAGAAACACAAATTATTGTCACTATGTCTGTCACATGGACAAAAACCAAAGGGAACAATGCATTCTATGACTGGGTGATATGAATAGCCCAGTAGGTATTCTCAGTCGCTGTGGGTAGGAATTCTAAATGATACAGCCATTATGGAGTGTGGCAGTAATGATCCATCTGCCCTAGACCAGCATATCACTTCCAGGAGTCTAGCCCAAAGATGTTGGCAAACCAGCAGCAGATGTATGGAGGAATTGTATTTTATAGAGTAGTCCTTTTGCTCACTGTGAAGATTTGTCACTCAGATTCATTCAATGAAAAACTGAATGGCCAATAGCTAGGCAGGATTCGGGGGACAGACAGGACCCTGGGAAGAAGGACAGAAATGGGACTGACAGCTAGACTCAGAGGAAGCAGGAGATGAATATGCCATGCTGAAAAAAGGTACTGCCATGTGGTAGAGCGTAGATAAAAAATATGGGTTCATTTAAGGTGTAGGAGCTTGTTTGTAACAAGTCTAAGCTATCAACAGAGCATTTATAATTAATAAGAAGTCTCTTTGTGGTTATTTGGGAGTGGGTTGGTGGGACAGAAAATTACACCTATGTTATAGTACTGTCTGTATTAAAAAAAAGGATTGTTTGAATGATCGTTAATAATGCACTGGTGGAATGAATTATGGCAAGTGCATTTAGTTGAATATGTTCTAGTTGTGTCTACAAAATGAGAACTGAGTTTACCTCGTGCTGTGTAGACTGCTCTGCAGGTGCACTATGACTATGAGGTAGGATGAGAAAGTGTGTTCTGCACATCACTGTTCCTTTAGATGGAAAGGGATATGAATATAAATACATCTGTGTCTATATATGTATATAATTGTAGTTACAATTTTAGAAATACTACTGAAAAAGAATAGATTATGGAATTAACAAGGATAAATGTAGAGATTTTCTTTTAAAAATATTCCTTATTTTAAGAATTTTACTTATGAACTATGCCATTATTTTCCTTTACAAAATTTTTAGAAAAAATCCTTAAAAACTGGTGACTGGTGAGATGGCTCAGTGGTTAAGAGCAGTGACTGCTCTTCCAGAGGACCCCGGTTCAAACCCCAGCACCCTCATGGCAGCTCACGACTGCCTGTAACTCCAGTTCCATGGGATCTGATACCTTCACACCAATGCACATAAAATAAAGATAAATTATTTTTAAAAACCCTTAAAATCTGAAATATGCAACAAGTGAACCCAAACTTGTATTGACGTGGTCCATAATCTCAAATAGAAGAATTCGCTGCCTCCTCTCCTCTGTTTCCTTCCCTTCAGTGTTTTGGTGTGAGAGTTGTTAACCCTAAATCTCAGAAAGTTTGCAAGAGTCTTTGAATCAGAGCAGAAGCTTCCTTTCCCGTGATGGCTTAATGGAAGGTATTCAGGCAAAGTTGTGATCTTTTATTTTTTTTCTGTTTAAGTTACAAACAATTAATTGCTTTTAAAAAGTTCAATTATTGTATGTGCATGGGTGTTTGGTCTGCATGTAAGTCTGTGTGCTATGTGTATGCCTTATGCCCAAGAGGCCAGAGCGGGCATCAGATCCCCTGGAATGGGAATTATGGCCTTGTGAGAGGACGTGTGGGTGCTGGGAACTGAACTTGTGTCCTCTAGAAGAGCAGCCAGTGCTTTTAATTTCCAAGCCATCTCACCAGGTCCATAATTACTTTCCTTAATTTATGTGTATCCATCTTTTTCTCTTTGAAGCATTATTAAAAATGCAAGTGAGCCATGTTTATGTTGTTGGGGTTTCTGTCCTGCCCGGTTCCCACAATCGTTAAGTCCCAAAGAAATCACACAGAGGTCTACATTAACTAGAGGTCTACATTAACTATAAACTGATTGGCCCATTAGCTCAGGCTTCTTATTAACTCTTATAACTTATATTAGCTCATTATTCTAGTATATGTTAGCCACATGGCTCAGTACCTTTTTCAGCGAGGCAGTGACATCTTGCTTCTTCTGTGGCAGGCTCAGAACTGTAGAGGCATGGGCTTCCTTCTTCCCAGAATTCTCCTGTCTCACTGACCCGCCTCTACTTCCTGTCTGGTTGTCCCACCTATACTTCCTGCCTGGCTACTGGCTAATGAACGTTTATTTAAAATATAATTGACAGAATACAAACCATTCTCCCACACCATGTTTAGTAGCGCATCTATGGTCCCAATAACTGGGGAGGCTAAAGCAGGAGGATCCCTTGAGTTCTGTAGTACAAGCCTGGGTAATACAGCAACAAATACAAGGACACATCCCAGTGGGCTGGTTCCTGTAGTCCTCACTCCAACGCCAGGGATTTTGTTTGTTTGTTTGTTATTTCTGTTTTTAAGAGAGGGTTTTGTGTATCCTAAACTAGCCTTGGACTTTCCACGAAGTCAAAGATGACAATGGACATCCTCCGGCATCCCCTTCGTGAATATTGTGATTACAGATGTGTACCACCACACATGGGGTTTAAGTCCTGTCTATCGGAACACGGTCTAAGAATGGAGTCCCGTGTGGAGAATTCTGAGTGCTTGTGAGAAAACAGACAAGAGCCTGGTGACCTCACTTTCTTCAGAACGCGGAATTGTTCTTGGAACATGTCTTTGTGCTCTTCCCGGGTGTAGTGGGTAGGAATGGGTTGACTTTAGATTATTCATGACAAG